>NC_142949.1:21065109-21092609 GCF_046866305.1 Octopus bimaculoides | reverse complement strand
GTTTGACCCTTTTTCTTCTTTCCGTTTTTACGGAGAGAATTTTCCATTTTTCGTCATTGTTGTCTTCATTACACAAAATACCTGAGTGATCAGAATGGAGGAGGGCTATGTCTCATCGAATGTGATTGGAGGATTTTGTCGCTGATACTGGTGATGCTGTTCTTGTTATTGTTGTCAAGAAGAGAGTTCTGTGACTTCAGTTAGTGATGCAGCTTCTGCAGCTACTGCTGATGATGAGGATTTTGCTGCTGCAGCTCTTGTTGCAATTGTGTGTTATTGTTCATGTTTATCAAGCTGTGGCGTTAGCAGGAATGGAGGACTTCTTTCATTTGCCCTCGGTCGTGGACAGAAAGCCTTGTGGTAGATGGTCACACACGTGACATTATGGCCTTCGGCCTTTTACCTCCACATACAAATGGACTCCCACCTGGAAAGTGAATCAAGTTGAAGATGGGTTCGATTTTCTCCTGATCTGTTCGGATGAAGATCTCCATTCGTATCCCCGACCAGTTTTCTTTGCGCGTCTCTAATGTTTGCGTCTCCTCTTCAATGTTGTCACATACAGTTGCTACCAACCTACAGTTGTTTATTCCAGGCGTACATTTACCACCCTTACCTTTGCTACAAGTCGGCCAAGATACGAGGGTTTTAGAGATAATTCCTCATTTTTGCGAGAGACAATGTATTGTTACTTCGATCTCCGTCGGGGATCTGACACCTACCTTTACTGAAATGTCTGCTGCGAGTGTTAAAAGTTCTTTAAGTCAGAAAGAAATCTAGGCATCTTTGTGCTAGTGCAACTCGCCTACTACCGTGCACCTGGTTTCTTCTAAAATGATGCAGAAGGTTTTCTCACAAAATTGATGAATAACGTTTACGCTCCACTAACTATGTAATTACTTTGAACAGTATCATGTAGTGCAGTTGACATAAACCTCACCGTAAAGCACTAAAACTTCTGTATGGAACACTAGTAAATCCATTTGGGACACGCGTTGTGTTACATAACTGACCTAAATGTCATGAATAAGTAAAGCAGTTTTCTTTGTCAAGATGTCTGCGATAAACAAGGGTCGCGTCAAGTAGGGGAATATCACTCGGTATCATAACTGTTCAGGTTGTTGTACTTTGGTCAATATTACCTTATCTCATTGACGCATTGGAAGATAACCACCACCACCACCACCACCACCACCACCATCACCACCACCACCATCACCACTTCCACCACCACCACCACCACCACCACTACTACTACTACTACTACTACCACCACCACCACCGCCACCACCACCACCACCACCACCACCACCACCACCACACCACTACTACCCTCACAACAACAACCAGCAGAATTACCATAATCATCGCTGTCACTGCTACGTCCCTCACTGTCGCCACCTCTATTGCTACCGCCAAGACTATAATCACTAGCACTTGCTGTAACCACCACCATCACCATTACTACTACCACAACAATCATTACTATTATTACTGCCACTATCGTCACAATTGCTATCACTACTTCCACAGCTACCACTACAACTACCACCACCCCGTTCTAACACAAGCTTTTACTATCACCACTTCTATTTTCACAACTAACACTATCACCCTAACTACCAACATTACTTCCACAAAGTATACCCTGACTCGCACTACTACCAGCATCTGGGCTGCTTTTTAGACATGGAACACACAAGAAGGGGACACGAGGCTATGGTTGAATAATCTTTGTCTATAGATCCACTCAGAACTTTCTCTGCCAACTTTATCGCAATCAATCACAAAAATAAACAGTACCTTGTCACAAATCTGATTTATTTAGAATAAAAATTATTTCACTCAATGTATCGAAGTATCTGTACATATAAGTATGTATAACAACATGAATAACAGTATGTTTATACACAGATGCATGTCAAATAACACTTATGTAAGCATTATATGTGTGTGTGTCTGTGTGTGTGTGTGTTATATCGTACGTTCGTATGACCTCTACTCAACTACCTCGATGTTTAGACTTCTCCCTCTATATCTACGTATTTTGTTAGCCTACTTCATTGTCTGGGGGCGTCGACACAACACATCCCCATTTTAAGTTTTTTACCCTAATTTATCAATTTTATTTCCTCGGTGAGAAACTGGCATATCTTTTTCTCTTAGCATTTATTTCCATCATTTCTGGAGGTTTTCTCTTCCTACTCGACCTAAGTGTCGGTTCCGCTTTCGCTTGTATTTCTGGGACCTCGAACAAATCATACCATAAATCCATTTGTTCCTCTCGCCTCTCTTGGTTTTTGGTATATCTTTTTTTAATTGTTTTAAATGCCTTCTGTGTTCATATTTTGGTCCTTTTACCATGTACATCACGTTACCCAGACGTCCAGTTATACTTCCTTGTTCCCAGTTCTGTTTTCCGTTACTATATATTTTAAAATACACTTTGTCACCTGTGTTAAAAAATTTCGTTTTCCTTCCCGAATTTTCTACTTTCTGTTTCCTACTCGGTAACCATTTGTCAAAAATAGAACGAATTTTTCTGGAAAACATCAGATCTGTGGGTGACCTACCCGACTCTGCATTTGGATTCGGTTTTGTTCTATACACCTGCAAAAGCTTTGTCATATTTGTATCTTCAAAGGTTTCCCGTCTGGTCTTCCTTAAAGCTCTCTTGAATGTGTCGACGAATCTTTCCGCTAACCCATTTGACCTTGGATGGTATGGCGGAGTTAACACATGCTTCATCTGAACCGACTTACAGAATCTTTCGAAATCCTTCGCCGTGAATTGTGTCCCATTATCTGACACGATCGTATCTGGCACTCCATACCGAGCGAACAGTTCTTCCAAGAAGTCAATCGTCACACTTGTGGTTGGCCTTGAACGTTTACACACTTCAGGCCATTTGGAATAGCTATCCACCACAATGATATAATGAGAGCCATTTATTGGTCCTGCGAAATCCACATTTAGTCTAGACCATGCCGAATCCGTTTTTGGCCACGGCTGAATCTGCATTGGGGGCGCCTTTGCTGCCATGACGCATCCCCTACACTGTTTTACCAGTCTCTCAATTTGCTTGTCCATATTTGGCCAATAAACGTAACTTCTCATAAGGCTCTTCATCTGGACAATCCCCGGATATCCTACATGGAAGTCTTTTACTACTCTGTTTTGCAGTGCTTTAGGTATTACCATTCTTTGTGCATATAATAATACCTCATCACATACTGAATAGTGCTTTGAACCTGCGTCCCACTCATTTATATTTTTCGTGTTACACAATATTTTAAAAATCTTCTTTATGAACCTATCATTTCTCGATTTTAATTTAATTTCTTCCAGCGTTACCGGCAAATCACGTACTACATTGCACAAAATATTCTTCAGTTCCATTTCTAGTTTTAACGATGCAATCACCGTGTCTTCAAAAGGTTCCTCATATTTTGTAATTAGCCTAGACTCCCATCTGCGTGTCCTATTTTCATTGATGGCAAAAACTCCATCTGGAAATCGTAGTTCAACAGAGTAGTCCCCCACCGCTGTAAGCGGTTTACTGAGTGCGTGGGGATACTCTTTTTCGAACCAAAAATAGAAAATAACGGTCGGTGATCCGTTTGCAGTGTAAACTTCCTCCCATGTAAAATTATGGAAATTTTTTACTGCGAAGATTAATGATAACGCTTCTTTTTCAATCTGGCTGTAGTTTCTTTCCGCTGGTAACAGAACTCTCGATGCATGTGCAATAGCTTTGATTTTACCATCATTAAATCTATGCAATATCACAGCTCCTATACCATATTCACTGGCATCTGATGCCACAATTATTTTCAGATTTGGGTCGAAATGAGTTAATGATAACTCTGAAGTTAACCGCTTTTTTGATTCCTCGAATGATTTCTGACATTCGTTTGTCCAATTCCATTTCGAGTCCTTCTTTAGCAACTTATTCAACGGAGCTCTTAGTACATACATTTTAGGTATGTACAACTGGTAATAACTTACCAAACCTAAAAAATGCTCGTAGTGTTGTTTTGTTAGTGGGAGCAGGCATTTTTTTTTTATCGCGTCGATCCTAGAAGGGTCCGGTTTCCGTCCGTTTTCATCGATTACCTGTCCAAAGTAGTTTATTTTTGTCGAGAAAAATTCACATTTATCCTCCCTTACTTTAAACCCGTAATCAAATATTCGTTTAAAAACCTCTTCTATATGTTGGTCCCTTGATTCACTTTTGATCAATATGTCATCCAAGTATGGGACCGCGAACTCACAATCTGCAAGCATAGTATCCATCACTTGCTGAAATATTGCTGGTGCGACCTTTACACCAAATGGCAGTCTTTTGAAACGGTAGAGACCTTTATGAGTATTGATTGTTAATACTTTAGCACATTCTTCATCTACTAATAACTGGAGGTAGGCTTCTGACAAATCCAGCTTGGAAAAAGATTTCCCACCATTGCACTTAGCAAATATTTCTTCTGTGTTTGGAAGCGGATAATTGTAATTTTTTAAACAATCATTAAGACCAGTTGAGAAGTCCGCACATACTCTTACCTCGTTGTTCTTCTTTTTTATATATACCATAGGAGCCGGTCACTCAGAGTAGTCTAATTTTTCAATTGCTTCCATGTCTTCCAATCTTTTTAATTCCTTCTCAACGGCCACAAAACAGAGGGGGACACTACAAGGACAGACGCAACACCACAATGGGGACAAAAAACATAAAACGAATGAGAATGAGATGTTAAATAAAAATGAAGAAATGAAATGGCTGCATGGGCCCCATTCCCATGCCGTACCATTTGAACGTTTATATACATACTATTTACCATCGCTCACTTTTTCTATTGTTCTTTTTCTTAATCATCTTTTTTTTCCCCCTTTTTTTTCCTCTGAAACACTTTTACTTTTTCTCTTTTTTGTTCCTTTTTTCCCTTTGTTTTTCATTTTTTTCCGACAAAACAATTTTACTCTTTTTTTTTCCTTTTTAATACCTCATGAAAGGCTCCAAGTCTCTTAGCTCGATTACTGGTGGCAGTTCGTCGAACTCCACCAACATTCTAGGCGGGTCAATCTTGTCTCCGCACATGTCTCAGTCTCTTGTCTGTGTCCTTATCGACAACAATGGCCCTCACATTCTCGGAGTACACATCCGTGGGTAACTTGACTCTTATAATCTGTTTAAATTTTACAATTTTCCTCTCCCTCTCCTTGTTTTTAAATATGTCACAAAATTCCATTTATTTTTTCTTCATCTTGGTTTTTTCTTTTCTTCCACTTCTGTTACTTTTTTTCCTTTTCAACTCTGATCAATCTCTCCATTTCACCCTCGCATAGTTGCACTCCTGAATCTTTTCTTTCGCTGGGACAACCTGCGTCTTTAGCACTGTTTCCTCCTTCTGTAACTCCTTCTCGAACACCTTTCCAATTACCTTCTCACTTTCTTTCTCCATCACCCCTTCGTCTGCCTTCCTTCTGGTCACAACTTTCATTTTCTACCTCTTCTTTCTTCTTTTCCTGGTGGCAGGCTCGCTCTTCTACTTCTCCTTCTTTTTCTTTCCATCACCGTGAATCCCTCCTCCGTTGTATTTTCTTCCATCTCCACCTGTACTACCTGCTTCGTCTCTCTTGCTTCTCCATCTGTTCTCTTTGTGGGCACCTCGCCTTCATGTGGCCTGTCTCCCCACATGCAAAACATATAGGCGGCCTGCCCACTACTTTCACTCTCAATCTCAAGACGTCGGGCAGCACTATCTCCTCAATTATTCTGTTTAAATCTTCCACTGTTGCCTGGATAGTGAACTCAATCCCGTATCCCCAGTAATTAATACTTTGTGTCCTTGGGCCTTTAATATCTTGGCCTCCTCCTTCATGTTGAACATTATTACTGTCATCAGCCATGTTTGTCTTAGCTCTGGGGGCACTTTGCCTACTCGCACTCTGGCCACACGTTTGCCACAGTACGAAGGCAAAAACACCCACTCCTCCGATCTTATTGCCTCCGTGGAGTTCTTAATTGTTTCTTCCTCTGTTGCAAAGCGTACCTCCAAGGTGGCATACTTTCTTCCTCTTGTTATAAATTTTGTTTGTTTCCTTATACTTTTCAAACATTCCTCAATCTCCTCCACTGTCGCGATCTCTATCTTTCTCGTTGCAATTTTCATTGTTTTGAATACCACAGTTCCTTTTTATTACACTGCTTGTCAGTTCTGCAGGCGGCGTCAATTTCAACGTCTCTCCGACTTTCACCAGCAACTTCTCACATTCCTTCATTTTCCTCGGCTCCACCTTAATTTCAATTGTTTCCAATTTTCCCTCCTCTGTTTCTCTTTCTGTTGCGGCCGCATAACTGTGGCCACCCACCAGCGTTTTCTCCATTCTTCCCCCAACGTGAAGAGAGAGAGAAAAAAAAAAAACAATTCACGAACAATATCAACAATCAAACAGCAATAATTAACAACCAATTTTTCAACAAACAAATATTCAACGTTCCGACTTACTTCAAAAACACTCCGCTATCGACAACTCAACTCTGAAGAACTCTTCTCAACTATGAATCTTTATTACAGGCATGTAGCCTTAACAATGAAGGGACACTACAAGGACAGACAACACAAAACGTGGGGTACATATAGTGAATGATGAGTATGAAATGGAATATTCATAATGGAAGGATGAAATGGCTTACGAGTCCCCCAAAACTCGCAGCTTCATTTTACAGTTCTATTTATACAGTTTATTATCAGTTGCTCTCTTCATCTGTTATTTGTTCGGTTACATCTTCCAAACCAATTACATTCGGCAGATTTTCGCACCGAACATATTTGACTATTTATAATTTCATCCGGGAACAACTCTATCAACTTCTCCAGTCTCTCCTTCTCCTCCACCAGCACTGTTTTTTGATTTACCTCAAACATCTCTGTGTCCAACTTTACTCTTATTAAACCTTTGATCTTCACTATCTTCTTCTCTATTTTCCATTTTTCCTCCTCTGTTCCTCTTCCAGTTGCGGCCGCATAACTGTGGCCACCCGCCGGCGTTTTCTCCATTTTTTCCTCCAATGGGAAGAGAGAAAAAAAAAACAATTCACGAACAATATCAATAATCAAAAACACTCCGCTATCGACAACTCAACTCTGAAGAACTCTGCACAACTACCTCGACCTCTAGACTTCTCCCTCCATATCTACGTATTGGGCTAGCCTACTTCATCATCTGGGGGCTTCGACACAACAATATATCTGCGTGTACGCGAGTGAGTTGTCTGTATGTCACCTTGTATTCCTAAAGCACAAAATGCGTGCGCATAAAACTACCCATTTATAATTTGCCACAACGCATAAGGAAATTTGTATGAGATTTGTTTTGAGGAATAGCAGCCAAATTTCCCTCGCAGCTTAGAGTATTCGTCAAGAAGAAGGGAAAAACATTGTTGAAATGAAGTAGAAAAGCTTAAACTGGAAATTGATTGGTAACGTCAGTAAAAGAAAGATCCGAAAATATGCTTTGTGTCGTCAATCTGTTATTCTTCCATTTTTTGTCAATCTTTAATCTTTCGCTTTCTCTCTGTGTCTCTCCTTGGAGACAGAGAAAAATGAGATAGAGATAGAAAATGAGAGGCATGCATAAAGAGAGAGAGAGAGAGAGAGAGAGAGAGAGAGAGAAAGAAATATTGAGGAAGGGTGAAAGCGTGACTGCATCGGCTTGCTTACATTTTTATCTCCCATGTCAACTTTTAAAACCGTAAATAGATTTTGATGATTTAAATGCTAGTAATAGAAGCCAAATCATCCATTGATCACGCCTTATTGCAAGCAGACGAACTGTATGGGCTAAGTTAGATATATAGGCGCAGGAGTGGCTTTGTGGTAAGTAGCTTGCTTACCAACCACATGGTTCCGGGTTCAGTCCCACTGCGTGGCATCTTGGGCAAGTGTCTTCTACTATAGCCTCGGGCCGACCAAAGCCTTGTGAGTGGATTTGGTAGACGGAAACTGAAAGAAGATGGTCGTGAATATATATATATATATATATATATATATATATATATATATATATATATATATATATGTGTGTGTGTGTGTGTGTGTGTGTGTTTGTGTGTCTGTGTTTGCCCCCCCTAGCATTGCTTGACAACCGATGTTGGTGTGTTTATGTCCCCGCCACTTAGCGGTTTGGCAAAGAGACCGATAGAATAAGTACTAGGCTTACAAAGAAATAAGTCCCGGGGTCGATTTGCTCGACTAAAGGTGGTGCTCCAGCATGGCCGCAGTCAAATGACTGAAACAAGTAAAAGAGTAAAAGAGAATATATATATATATATATATATATATATATATATATATATATATATATATATATTAAAATAACGTTGACCACTAACGTGGACAATTAATGTGCTAGAAATAGATCACATCTTGTGTCTATTAAGACCTAAATTGTTCTCAACATGAAATATAGCAGCATACCAAAACGTAAGCGGGCAAGACATTTAAAATCACCTAAAAAAAACACTATTAAACAGGTACCGGTTTCGGATTTAACGAATCTTACCGATTGTCCATTCCTTTTTTTAGATGATTTTAAATGTCTTGCCCGCTTACGTTTTGGTATGGTGCTATATTTCATGTTGAGAACAATTTAGGTCTTAATAGACACAAGATGTGATCTATTTCTAGCACATTAATTGTCCACGTTAGTGGTCAACGTTATTTTTAAAAATGTACCTTAATCCCCTGAGATTGCAGATACTATTTCTGAATCTCTTTGATTCTTTAGATGTGCTGGCCTCATGATAATTAATCGATATTAATTAATATATGATTAATTACCATATTTTATAATATATATATATATATATATATATATATATATATATATATATATATATATGTTACACCACTGGTCAAAAATAACTACATCTCTCTCATAGTCCAACATACAATCGAACGTGTAGAATCTTATGCATATGTATGAATGTATGAACTAATGAGAGAACCAAAACAAGTTATGAAGATCAGCTTGAGATAGCAGTCCAGTCTCCCTCAGCTGACAACAATTAGATACTATCCCAACCTACCAGAAAAAAAACACACCCTAAATCTTCTTCAAACCACACACTGCTGCTTTGTGTTTTTCGTGTGTGTATGTGTGTGTGTGTATGTGTGTGTGTGTGTGTGTGTGTGTGTGTGTGTGTGTGTGTGCGTGCGTGTGTGTGCGCGTGTGTGTGTGTGTGTATACATCACGTCATTATGGCTACACCAGATAAAAAATGGAGCCAAATCTGAATCAGACTGTAGATTCTTCAAAACTTTTAAATGTCAAAATGACTTACCATCCAAAATAGTGTACCGCATGTCCAAGACGCCAGTCATATCTGGAAAATTAGTTGGAGACAATTGTTTCACTTGCCAGAATATCACCAATTGGTTTGTCATTTAAAACGCTTCAACTTCCTGTTGGCTATAGCTTCTCATGGTTTTCAGTGGATCTCAATGAGGAATATTGAATGTTATTGGACTGGACTTGGTGTTACTTTAATTCGATAGCTTAGTTTACACACACTCGAACTTTCTCTTCTTCCTCTCTCTCTCTCGCTATATATACATATATGTAGAGAGAGAGAGAGAGAGACAGATGAAATGTGTGGCAGAAAGACGAAAGAAATCGTCAACAGTTATTAAAGTAATAAAATGGTTAGTTTCCACTGGTTTGGTACGACAGCAACTTAGAGGGAAGGTGCAAAAAGTTTACTGGGTTGTGGCCTAAAAGACTAAAAGAACGCTCGGCACTGATGAAGGAATTTATCCTACAGGAAGGGTTCGAAACTGTTAGGGCCATCACTCAAAAGTTGACGAGGGGAATGTTTCGCAGTGCAAACTGTAAAATGTAAAAAGGAAATATACATGCATTCACTCTCACACATGCACATTATGTGTGTGTGTGTGTGTGTGTGTGTGTGTGTGTGTGTGTGTGTGTTTGGGTGTGTGTTTTCCATGTACTTAATATCAGCTTGGCTGTCTGACATTGCTTCGTTTCTTGGGTATAGGTCACGTCTGAATGGTCAGATGCTCGGAGTAAGAATGAAGAGAACTTAAAAAAATGAAATTTCATTCAGTTGAATGTATTCACACCTCCATTGATCAGTTAAGGCCGTCTGGTTGATTTTACTGTTATAGCAATATTATACATACATATCCATATATATACATGCACACACACACACACACATATATATATATATATATATATATATATATATATATACATACACACACTCACATATATATATTTATATATACATACACATATACATATATACATACACACACTCGCATATATATATATATATACACATATATTTATATATACATATACATATATATACATATATATACATATATATATACATACATACATATATATATATATATATATATATATATATATATATATATATATATATATATATATATATATATACACACATATATATATATATATACACATATACATATAGTTTTATTGACGAGTAGCTTAGTTTACACACACTCAAGTATATGTGTGGACATGCAGAGTCATGGAGAATATCAGTAACTAACGGGAAATGTCTGTTCAGTCAAACATGAAAATGTGTTCCGTGATGAGGTGACAGCTTTCTAGTTACAGATGATCTTAGCTTTTGGGAGATCTCAGAAGGAAGAAAGAATTACTTGTTTTGTAGAAACTATAGAAACAAAATAACTATCAATAACATATTATTGTACAACTCTTTATATTATCCATAGCGGAAGGCCATCATTTATATTTCCAGATTATCCATCAATCGTAGAAAATTCTCAGCTTAGTCAAAGCAGATCTCTCAATCTTTGATTTCAGAAAACTTCCTATAAATTCTGTTATTCAAAACAATGATGTAATAACTAAAGTAATTTCCAACAAAGCGTAACATACAGCAAAGAAACCACTGGGTACACACCAAAAATTAATTGAAAACAAAATAGTACTTGATATGTCCTCTCTTTAATATCTCTGTCAAAATACCGTTTGCATGAGGATTTTATATTTCTCAGAATAAGAGATACTTCCATTTCGTATATAACACCAAATATTCATAAAAATACTCTTAAATTCTCATATTCTACAACACTCGACTTAGTTTGCGTATTTACCTCGTCTAATTTGTTTGAAATCAGTAAAACACTAATTTAACAAATAGCAAAATGTAAGTGTATTCATATTTTCATTAGAGTCGAACTGCCACTGTTCAACTCCAATAATACATTTCCCATATATATATATATATATATATATATATATATATATATATATATATATATATATATATATATATATATATATATATATATATATATATATATATATATATATATATATATATATATATATATATATATATATGTATATATATATATAATTAGAAATATAATATTTCTAAATCTCTCAGAGAGATTTAAGCAGCAGTGGAGCGACAAAGTTGTAGTATATTGTCAACTTAATGTGACAATCCCAATAAGGGAATACACTACTGCCGTTTAGCCCTAGGAAGCTGGACCGCTTCCTGTCGGCCTTGACACAATTACTAAGGCCGACAGGAAGCGGTCCAGCTTCCTAGGGCTAAACGGCAGTAGTGTATTCGCTTATTGGGATTGTCACATTAAGTTGACAATATACTACAACTTTGTCGCTCCACTACTGCTTAAATCTCTCTGAGAGATTTAGAAATATTATATTTCTAATTTTGCTGATCAGTGAATGAACTTCACTATGATTTACATAAGTTTGTGAAGGAGTGACAGGCCTCTCTGTCCGGTTGGCTAGCGACGTCGAAAACTTTAGTTTTAACAGGAGACTTCAACGCTATTCTCAACGCGCAAGTGGATAGTGGTGGCTCAATCAATAGAAGGGAAAGCCCTGGCCTAAAAAGGCTACTAGCAAGCTATAAACTAGTAGACCGCTATAGACTGGATGAACCGTTCGTTCCACAGTGGACGTGGTCTAATAACGACGGTTCACAGAGGTCTTACTTAGATAGGGTGATTATAAAAGACAGTGATAGGGATATAGTTAGTTGTCCACAATTTCACTGTACTTCCTACACGGATCACAAATTTGTGACATGTAGGATACAGTTAGCTAAGTGTCATAGACAGGGACCCGGGTACTGGAAGATGAACAAGTCTATTTTGACTAGTAAAGTCTTCCGTGCTCGGGTGAAGGAATTAGTGCAGAGGGCATTATGCGGAGCCATCGTTAATAACAGATGGTGTTGCGCCCTCAAAAGAGCCATACGTTTAGAGTCTCTTAGATTTAGTAAAGAGCTAAGTTTAGAGAGAGCAAGAGGAGAAGGGAATCTAACTAAGGAATTAGAGGAGGCCATAGTATCAGGCTCTGCATCCAGAGTGTTGGCGGCGAGGTCGGTATTATTCCGTCACCTCCAAGCCAAACACGAAGGTAGTAGAGTCAGGGCTAAGTTACGCGCGGTAGGCAGAGAAGGTATTAATGTTGCCGGATGGGCCCGTCATGTGGAGAGTCGGAGAGGCAGAAATGCTTCTGTGCAGTCTTTAATTGACGAACAGGGGCGCCGGATCGAAGGACAGGAGGAGATGCAGAAGGCCTTTCATCAGCATTTCGCACGGTTGTTTGGGACAAACGAGACGTTGGACCATGGGGAGCCCTTAAGGGATGTCCTGGCTGACGGACCGCGACTCTCAGCAAGTGAGGTGGGGCGTTGTGAAGGGCCGATCACAGCTGCGGAGGTCAAAGAGGTACTGGCAGAGAGCGCGCGGGACAGGTCGCCGGGACTGGATGGTCTGCCCTACGAGTTTTATAGTACAATGCCGGACTTGTTCGGACACTTGCTGGCTGGCGTGTACACGAACTGGCAACAGAATGGGAGAATTCCCTGCTCTGTGAGTCGGGGAGTGGTAACGCTGGTCAGAAAAGACCCGAGCAAGGGGGACCATATTAGTAATTTCAGGCCCATAACTCTACTGAATGTAGAGTTAAAGATTTTGGCCAAGGTGCTAGCAAAAAGGTTGACGGCTGTCGCGGATAAGCTTGTCGGGAGGGCGCAAACATGTGCCATTCCTGGCAGGTCGATCCAGGACAATCTTCATCTCTTACGCTACACCTTAGACAGGGTGGGGAAAGTTTCCGGTAAAGGTGGGGCATTGGTCCATTTAGACCAAAGTAAGGCCTTCGATAGGGTTGATCATCGGTACCTGGCGGCAGTCCTTGAGGCGGCTGGGCTAGGCCCGGATTTCCGCGGTTGGATCAAGGCCATTTATGGTGGCATCAAATCCACGGTTCAGGTGAACGGTTACCTGTCGGAGCCGTTTGAGATCAGGCGTTCAGTCCGTCAAGGGTGCCCCCTGTCTCCGCTTCTGTATGTTCTGTCTCTTGAGCCATTGCTGCGGAGGTTGGAGAAGTTGGGAAGCACCACTAATGAAATCGGATGTGGTAAAGGTGTTTCGGCGTATGCGGATGACGTCACCATCACCGTATCCAAGATGACTCAGCTACCTCGCGTAGCAGAGGCAATCAGAAGATACGAGACGGTGGCAGGGGCAAAAGTTAACATGGACAAGTCTGTAGGTTTGCGGCTCGGCACCTGGAGCAGCAAGCCGATAACGTCCAGTGTTGTTGGACACTGGACGGATGGCCCTGTTAAGTTGCTCGGAGTTTGGTTTGGTCCGGACTCCCAGACAGAGAAAAATTGGAGCGAGGTGACGAACAGGGTAGAAGCGCTATCCCGGACTTGGTCTGGAAGGGCGCTGTCCCTGAAAGGAAGGGCGGAGGTGGTGCAGACGTTTATTGCGTCAGTTATCACCTACCGCCTCACCGTCGTCCCCTGCCCTGATTTGTGGCTAAACAAGCTGGTTCGGATTCTCTTCCGCTTTTTGTGGAGGGGAAAGCCGCTTGTGAGGCGCTCCGTGTGCTGTCAGGAACCGTTAAAGGGTGGCCTAGGGATGCCGTGGTTGTTGATGTGCAAATATGCACTGAGACTAAGGCATCTCTGGTCTTACCTGGATGGTGGTCAGGTGTGGAATTTGCTCGCCGAGGAATTCTTTCCACGACCAGCCTCTCTAGAGGGATTTAAACCCGGTTTAATTAAAAGACAGAAATCGACTGAATGGCAAAAGGAATGCCGGCAGGCACTTGAGCTAATCCACAAGGCGGGTAAGGCCGGCAGCGGGAATACCACCTCTGCGTTTTACAAAGGGTTGGTAGAGTTTAAAAGTGACGACGTGCTAGGAGAGACACTGGGGCTCGATGAGAACCAGCTATCCAACCTGTTTCGGAACACTTTCAGGGCGGGGTATTTGGATAATTACCAAAGATCCCTGAATTGGCAGTGTTTCAGGAATGCTTTACCTGTCCACGAGAAATTGTCCAGGCACGGGATTTCAGTGCCACCCGAATGTCCAAGATGCGGGCAGGAGAAGGAAACCATCCTGCACGCTCTTGTTCAGTGCACCCATCCTTCGGAGATGACAATTTACGTCGAACACGTGCTGTCGCACCTAGGAAGAGTACAGCTATCGGCTGAGTCTGTGATTAAGAATGCACCGCCCACCGGACTACCTAAGGAAGGTGAGGCTTGTTTTCTATGTACAGTCGCAGTTATGAAAGAGTGTGCATGGAGAACTCGAATGCAAGGTATGAAGACAAGAACCTTCATCTCCGGCCCTGGAATGCTATACTATTTCAGGTACCACCTGAAAAGCAAGATAGGGCTGGAGAGAAGACACCTGTCTAGAAGAGTATATGAGGAAAGATGGAAGGAAGTAGGAAGGAAGTTGCGAGTGAGCGGCCCTACTTAAAACTTTCCTGAAAAAATACAAAGGTGTAGACTGGTGTACCCTGGAATTAGGTGTAAACCATTGAAAATATTCCAAGTTTTGTAGAAAATTTTTTAAATATATATATTTTTAAACGTATATTTTTTTTTAAAAAAGCTAAAAAGACTCACTAAATGACAATTCTTAAATGTTTGTAGTGTCCTGTATTGTCCCATCTATGTATGATATTTTATTATCGTAATAAAGAGAATTGGCAAGCTACTTCAGGCTGATGACGAGCAAAGACTGAGAAACATGTCCCTGAATGCTGGCTAGGCTGGGTGGGGGAGCTTGTCTCCCCTTCACAAACTTAAGGACACAGTAATTGTGTCAAGGCCGACAGGAAGCGGTCCAGCTTCCTCGGGCTAAACGGCAGTAGTGTATTCCCTTATTGGGATTGTCACATTAAGTTGACAATATACTGCAACTTTATATATATATATTGTCGTACGTTATATATATATATATATATATATATATATATATATATATATATATATATATATATATATATATATATATAAAGAGAGAGAGAGAGCTCGTATGCAATCCATTTAAATACTGTTTAGGTAACATAGACAAACAGAAAAAGAAGACACCTCACTGTACACGTTCATTTGTGGGTTGAAAGGCAAAAGTCAACAATGTAATATATAATAGAGTATCACTTAGAGAGATAAATCACTCAACAGAAACAAGGATAAAACAAACATATGACTTATTGCACTGTTGAACCTTAAACAATAACTACCAAAAGTAACCGCACGTAAGCATTCACAAGCAATTACTTGACGCAGAGATAAAATTTATATAAACATCCATGTACTTTAAAACAATGATATTCACAGAAAGGTGAAGTAATAATTTTAATGATATATTTTTCTAACTCTCCCATGCTATAATTTATTCAAAACTTTTCAGTACTTAGAACATAACATATCTCTCTCACACCATCTCTGCACTCACAAAATTTAGACCCACTTATTTTTTATCATAATTATGTCTTACATAACAAATACACACACACATCATGTATGTATGTATGTATGTGTGTGTGTGCGCATGTGTGTGTGTGTGTCTACACATACAGATCAAAGAGGAAAAGGATCCCACTACGTTTAAACGAAATCTGGACAAATATCTCCAAGGAGTACGAGATAAGTCACCTGTACCTGGATACAACTCACTCAACAAGAACTCCCTTCTCGGATGGACCATGATACCACAAAACTTGACCTAAAAAAAGATTTAGCTAATCCTATCAAGTAGTGCTAGTAAGTTGGACATAGCCTGGACTAACCATGGATCTAGTTCAAAACGGGGGCACCAGTTTTCATTTATGTTTTATGTAGTGTTTTTGGTACCGAAAGACTTTCAAACTTCGTATACTTATCTATTTTGTGTTATAGAACAGAAAAAAAATTTTGTATTCGAAGTTATTTCATGTAAAAAATTGTCTTATTTCGATAATTTCAACAAATCACTGACAAGTATTCAGCTGTTTACAGTTACTCCTTTGGCAGTTTAAGCGGTTCCTTTGGCAGTTTTAGCGGTGTAAAGCGTATTTAATCTCCATTACTTCTGACATTTTGCAGAGAGGCAACACACGTGTGTTCGTTTTCCTTCGTTTTATTTTTAATATAATTTCGTTAACATCTGCCTGAACTGTATGTGTACAACATTTGCCCTAACCCTAACCCTAACCCTTCCCTCAAAAACCAGGCCTTGTGCCTATAATAGAAAGGTTTATTAGCTACTGCCAATATGCTTCAGCCATTTTTTGACAAGGAAATAATAATTTTATCACCGCCAGAATCGTTTGAGAATCGTTTGTTTACGTAGTCAGCACTTACTGTATTCGGCTGAATGGACGTCAGTCATTGGTTGATATTACAGAAATACGACAACTTTAACATGAAATAAGTTGCAATATAATAATTTTTCTTAAGACTAAGAGAAAAATATGTTTTATATGACACGTTCTACCAGTGTCCCAAGTTTCAAAGTGTTTCGTTAAGAAAATACTGGCGCCCCCGTTTTGAACTAGATCCCTAACCATTTGTCGAAACATCTAAATTATATATATACGAAATGTTTTCCTGGGGCTAAAAGGCAGTAATATCGTTCTACGTAGGACTGCCACGTTGCGTTAGCAAATAGACTTTACTATAAAGGCAGCGAGCAGGCAGAAACGTTAGCACGTCGGGCGAAATGCTTAGCGGTATTTCGTCTGTTTTTACGTTCTAAGTTCAAATTCCGCCGAGGTCAACTTTGTCTTTTATCCTATCGGGGTCGATAAATTAAGTACCAGTTGCGTACAGGGGTCAATCTAATCAACTAGTAGAAGTTACATATATTATTATTTAAAGCACTTTAATTCGGGTCCAAGCAACTTAAAGTTTCGTAGGCTTCTTACCGAAACCTAACTCGTCAACGTTAGCACGCTGGACTAAATCCTTGGCGACGTTTCGTCCGTCTTTACGTTCTGAGTTCAAATGCTACCAAGGGCGACTTTGCGTTTAATCCTTTTGGAGTCGATAAAATAACCAGTCAAGCCCTCGATTCGATGTAATAGACCCCACCCCTCAAAATTGTTGACCTTGTGCAAAATTTGAATCCAGCGGAACACCTCCGAGACATCCGACTCGGCAATGATACCCTGGTCTCGCGCCATTTCCGCTCTACTGGTCACTCTTTACAACACCTGTCTGTGTTCGGATTGTCCTTGCCCAGGGGTCATCGGGACTTCTGTTTGCACCGTGAACAGGGATTAATCATCTTTCTTTGCTCCTTTGCGCCACATGGGCTCAACTCTCCTCCTCACACCTATTTCCTCCCACCCACCTCACCTCTCTTGCTCCGACTCCTACTTCTATTCACTCCTACCTTGCCCCTTCATTGCCATCCTTCCCTCGTCAACCCACCCACCCCTATCCATCCAACCCCACCTTCCCTATCCATCCCATCCAACCCCATCCCTGACATCTACTCCCAAATACCCCACCTCTACCCTACCCACATACCCCACCTCTACCCTGCCCACATACCCCACCTCTACCTCCACCCCACCTTCCAACACCAACACACCACACCACACACCACTACACCATACCACACATCACCACATCATACCACCACGCTTACACTAGCACTGACCACTTCCCAACCTCACATCCACAATCCTACATATACGCGCATGTCAAGGTCACCAGCCCTCTTTCACACGCACATACTCTCTTATACACATGCACGCGCACCTACTTTATTATCTCCCCTTCTTCCTAGCTTTCCTGTGTGACCCCTCTGTTCGGCATTCATCATGATAGATCGCTAGGTACTACACATTCTTTATTTTCACTCCTTGTTTCGTTCTGTGTTCCTTCCTGTGGAAGAGCGTAGGCTCGAAACGTTAAAGACTTTTTCACTTCCCGAGCGTTAAACTAATACATCTGTTTGTTGTCTACATCACCTGTCTTCGTCTTTTGTTTTTGTGAATTTTCCCTGTATATATATATATATATATATATATATATATATATATATATATATATATATATGTATATATATATAATTTGTTTACTTTACGGGAAACGTAAAGTTAGATAGATAGACAGATAGATATACATACAATAGATCCAGGAGTGGCTGTGTGGTAAGAAGATTGCTTCCCAACCAGGTTCCAGGTTTAGTTCCACTGCGTGGCACCTTCGTCAAGTGTCTTCTACCATAGCCTCGGGCTGACCAAAGCCTTGTGACTGGATTTGGTTGACGGAAACTGAAAACGCCTGTCGTATATATATATATATATATATATATATATATATATATATATATATATATACATATATATATATGTGTGTGTGTGTGTTTGTGTGTAGGTTCCCCCACCATCGCTTCACAACCGATGTTGTTGTGTTTACGTCCCCGTAACTTAGCGGTTCGGCAAAAGAATAAGTACTGGACTCGATATGTTCGACTAAAGGTGGTGCTCCAGCATGACCGCAGTCAAATGACTGAAACAAGTAAAAGAACACACACACTTGCAGACAGACCCTAACCCTAACCCATTCAGCCATAGAAACGTAATTATCGAAGTAGGAAAGAAGAAAGCGTTTAAACAAATAGACTGGGTCATAGCGTATCACCAACACACAATCATTCATTTTCGTTGATATACGATCACTTGTATATTTTTTGTTGAAATTCTGCTGTATTTTTAATATAAATTTTAATGTCAAATGTTGTTTTATGTTTGTTCATATCCTAAACATTTCTTTGCAAATATTATATGTTCTAAATGTAACTTTAGAAAGCACATAAAATCCCATTATTAGTTAAACGAGGAAACTTATTCTCCATTTTAAAAAAACTGGACTTACAACTATCTTTTCAAAAAGGAGAAACCAACATTATATTACCGTAGAGAATATTTTACAATTCAGAACTGGCATTCTATTGTTACTTAAAATATATAATAACTCTTATTTCACAAATAAGTAATTCACATTCACACACACACGTATACGTAAATGTGAGTACGTACGTATGTGTGTGTGTTTGTGTATGTATGTGTATATGTATGTATGAATGAATGTAACTATCTATCTAACCACCGATCTCTCTTTGAAGTGAAAGATTACGCAATACCTTTTAGTAGAGTATATTTCTCAATTTTTAGAAAATGTTTATCTATGATTTTCAAATTTCTGGATGCTTACAACCTGTCCGATGACTCAACTTGGTTGAACTCATAATGCTTTAGGTGGACACACTCAGTATTTCCCTCCAGGTAAAGAAACCAAGTACTTTGTCGACGAAGGCCCTTCTCCAAGAAGAGCATATTGGCCTCATTCCCTATTGAATTCGGATTCTACGGTTTTCCAATCTGTAATCAAGACAGGTGAATAAACCCACCGTAGCGGTAGGTACGACAGGTCAAGGTGGTTACGCTTCATAAGAGACTGCGAGTGGAACTCTTCTGCTCTACGCAGGAAGGGTTTCCTATATTTTGATGGATTTACAAAAGGTTGCAATCATCTGAGTAGCTCCGGGACAAAGCAGCGCTGATGCTTATTTCAGTTATACATAAATACATACATACATACAAACAAGCACTCATGCATATATATATATATATATATATATATATATATATATATATATATATATATATATATATATATATATATGTATATATATATATATATTGTTGTACTTGGGGATGGTCATATTGCCAGTTTAGCCAATAAAAACACACGCACTGTATATTTGGTGTTTTGTTAACACCAAATATACAGTGCGTGTGTTTTTATTGGCTAAACTGGCAATATGACCATCCCCAAGTACAACAACATCTGTTTCAACACACGATTTCACATCAAAAATCTTACAAAACAAATATATATATATATATATATATATATATATATATATATATATATATATATATATATATATATATATATATATATATATATATATATATATATATATATATATATATATATATATATATTTGAAAAAAAAATGAATAGAAATAGGTGCAAGAGTGGCTGTGTGGTAAGTAGCTTGCTTACCAGCCATATGGTTCCGGGTTCAGTCCCACTGCGTTGCACCTCGGGCAAGTGTCTTCTACTATAGCCTCGGGCTGACCAAAGCCTTGTGAGTGGATTTGGTAGACGGAAACTGAAAGAAACCCGTCGCATATATGTCTATGTATATGTGTGTGTGTCTGTGTTTGTTCCCCCAACGTCGCTTGACATGCGATGCTGGTGTGTTTGCGTCCCCGTAACTTAGCGATTCGGCAAAAAGAAAACCAATGGAATAAGTTCTTGGCTTACAAAGAATAAGTCCTGGGTCGATTTGCTCGACAAAAAAAAAAAAAGGAGGTGCTTCAGCATGGCTGCAGTCAAATGACTGAAACAAGTAAAAGAAGAAAAAGAAAGAAACGTTTTCCTTGATAATTTTTCCACTTTAATAATTCGATGTTTTCAAATGGTGACTCTGATCGGAGTTTCTGGCTTAAAAGCGATTTTCAAGAAAGAAACTCTGATCAGAGTCACCCTTTGTAAACATCAAATTATTAAGGTGGAAAAATTATCAGAAAAGCCATATATATATATATATATATATATATACATATATATATACATGTATAATATACATATACACATATAGGCAAATATATATATATATACATTATATATATATAATCATATATATATATACATATGTATTCATGTATATATATATACACACACACATACATATATATATATATATATATATATATATATATATATATATATATATATATATATATATACATATATACAAATATACTTATATATACATATACACACATATATATCCATATATATATATATATATATATATATATATATATATATATATACATATATATATATATATATATATATATATATATATACATATATATATATACACATATATATATATATCCATATATATATATCCATATATATATATCCATATATATATATATATATACATATATATACATACATATATATACATATATATATGTACGTATATATATGTATATATACCGAGACCTTTGGAAATGTGCTGTGCGTGAGAAGACCCGGCAAGCCAAGTAAGATCGTTGCCAGTGCCCCTGGACTGGTTCTTGTGCGGGTGGCACATGAGATGCACCATTTTGAGCGTGGCCGTTGCCAGTACCGCCTGACTGGCTCCCGTAGGATTTTCGAGCGAGATCGTTGCCAGTGCCCCTGGACTGGCTTGTGCGGGTGGCACATAAAAGACACCATTTCGAGCGTGGTCGTTTTCGTGCGGGTGACACGTAAAAGCACCCACTACACTCTCTGAGTGGTTGGCGTTAGGAAGGGCATCCAGCTGTAGAAACTCTGCCAAATTAGACTGGAGCCTGGTGTTGCCACCCGGTTTCACCAGTCCTCAGTCAAATCGTCCAACCCATGCTAGCATGGAAAGCGGACGTTAAACGATGATGATGATATATACACACACACACATATATATATACATATTGTGTGTATATATATGTATATATATATATATATGAGAATAATAGAAAAAGGAGACAAACGCTCAGGATGTTATTAAATCATTTATATCTTCATATCTCCTACATATGTTTCGATGGATGCAATCAAAATACATCCAACAGGATGCAAAAAGGTCAGTTATGCACCGATCTCTTCAGGGAGGATATAAATAAAAGTACTCAACAAATAGACATTTTAGCAGATATATGAAGCCCAAGAAAATGTGACGTATATATATGCATATGCAAACACGCACGCATAGACGCAACATGTGTTTAGATAGACATATATTTTTTACTAATATTACATATATACATATGAACACACATTGATATATACATACGCACATACATGCATGCATACGCAAACCCATATGTATATATACATATATACACATATGTATATATGTATGGATTTGCGTATGTATATATGTGCGTAAGTATGTATATATCAATGCGTGTGTGTTTATATGTATATATATAATATTAGGAAAAAAATATACGTTTATCTAAATACATGTTGTGTGTATGAGTGTATGTGTGCGTGTTTGCATATGCATCACATTTTCTGGGGTTTCATATATCTGTTAATATCATTCATTCGTGTGCAAGTATGTTTGACTTGCTAATCAACTATTGACTATTTCTCTGTCCATTTTTTATTTTATTTCATGCAACTTTCTACGTCTCCAAACTATTTGTTTAGCAGCACGTATACCTTTATAATATACATGCATTCACTCTCTTTCTCACTTTCAGCGGAGCCACTGCTTTCTCTTACTGATTTTATTTTGCTATCTTTCCTTTTTATTGTGGATATCTCTTCATTCATATTTTCATTAATTCCTCACTAAATTTCCCGATATATTCACCCAACTATCTGTCATGTACGCAGCTAATTGCAGTCAATTCCTCTCACTTAGAGGCTGTCAATTTTCTTTTTTTTTTAAATTTAAATAAATAACCCTCCTGTCTATACATAATTCTTTGGTCCCTCTCATACAGAACAGCAACTGCCATATATATTTCTGTGACAGAATAAAAACAACTAATTAAAGAGTCACTGCTCGGTATTAACAGATTTTTCTCCTTATTCTAACATGCCCATCGCGTAGAAGTAATTAGTTTACATTCTAAATATTTAACTCGTTGCCAAGTTTGCTCTCTCTCTCTCTCTCTCTCTCTCTCTCTCTCTCTCTCTACACACATATATATATATATATATGTGTGTGTATGTGTGTGTTTGTGTGTAATGCCATCATTATATAATAATTTTAAAGGCACAAAAGCCTCGGAAGATACCAATGTATTTGTCAGGTGGGCTGAATTTACCAAAAACCATATAGAAATAACAAAACATTGTCTTTTTATTTACATTATTTATATTTGACGGATATTTGTCCTCATCTTGTTTGTTGTTAACACAACGTTTCGGCTGATATACCCTCCAGCCGTCATCAGGTGTCTTGGGGAAAATTCGAACCTGGGTTCTCATTCCCAAGGTATTTTTCGATGTTATTATTATTATTATTATTATTATCGTTATTATTATTCAGGTCACTGCCTGGAATCGAACTCGGAATCGTGGGGTAGTAGCCCGCGCTATTAACCACTATGTAGTGGTTAAGAGCGCGGGATACTAACCCCAAGATTCCGAGTTCGATTCCAGGCAGTGACCTGAATAATAATAATAATAATAATAATAATAATAATAATAATAATAATAATAACAACAACAATAATAACAACAACAACAATAACATCGAAAAATACCTTAGGGATGAGAACCCAAGCTCGAAATTTCCCCAAGACACCTGATGAAGGCTGGAGGGTATATCAACCGAAACGTTGTGTTAACAACAAACAAGATGAGGACAAATATCCGTCAAATATAAATAATGTAAATAATTCCTCATCTTTTAAATATAGAACTGGAAAACAATGTCTTCTTTATTATATTGTTGACCTAGGCAAGTGCAACAGGGACGTAGTGGTGGCCATAATATGGAAGGTCAGATACAACGAACTGAATAAATAAGGATTTTTAAACTATTAAGTATTGTCTGAGGAGGCCCAAGAGTAGTAGTGTGGACATGGGACCCCAATTTCACCAACATTTTGGTGGGGAACATAAAACTGGTGATATATATAATAAGTGAGAAGAGAATACGACGTGCTGGTCATGGCCGAGAAGCTTTAATCATAATCAGTCAGTGGTACGACTGATTAAAGCTGCTTCTTTACTGCAATGGTCAAGGCTGGCTCCAGTTTGTAGCAGTGGATTGGAGATCAGTGTTTATTAATGTGGAGCACAAAGAATTGAGAGATTCCCATGTTACCTGAATATTAGTCAATACAGTAGGAGAGAGAGGGAGAGAGGGAGAGAGAGAGGGAGAGAGAGAGGAGATATAGATAGAAAGACAGGTAAAGAGAGAGAACAAAAGAGAGAGGAGAGAGTGATTGAGAAAGAGAGGGAAAATACATAGACAAAAAGGTAGAGGGAAAGAGAGAGTGCAAGAGGATAGACAGAGAGCAAGGTGAGAGAGAGAGAGAGAGAGAGAGAGAGAGAGGGGAAGAGAGAGAGCAAGAGGAGAGGGAGAGTGAATAATGTTGTTGGAAGCTCACAGACCATAGTGATCTTCAGTTGACTGTTAATGAAGGAAAGATCCCTTTGATTGTGTTGTATGTAGAATAATAATTATGTATGCAGGTGTACACATGCATGTGCCAAGCACACACCCCCACACACTCTCACACAGGTGGTTCTCAACTTTACGAGTAAATTTGCTCTTAATTATCGCTCGTTAATCACCAACTTGTAAAGCAGAAGGTGTTTTTCCCAGATAAATGAGCAGAAAACTAAAGCAGATTTACTTACTTCATTAACATTCTTTTGCTACCAACAGAATGGCATGGTTGGATTGGAAAAATACCATAGTGCAGAGTAAACGTGGCTAGAGTGGTTTGCTGAATCTTGTCTTCTTAATTTGCTTCAACTAATGGAAGTAGATCTTTGCTCAGACAAAGGAGGAGATGCCAAATGGGAAGGGATTCCAAAATGGAGGAGTTCTACATGAAAAGCTTCCTTGAACATAGAAATTTGGGGATGAGGTTAGTCAGTTATATCAAATCCTGTGCTTGAGGAACGAAAGGGAAAGCTGACTCTGGTGGGACTTGAACTCAGGAATTCATGGTATTTCTTCTGGCTCTTTGTGTTCTTATATATTAGCACAGTTCCAAAATATCAGTTATACAGTATTGATCTCAGAGGATGATTGCAACCTCAAAGGTCATACACCTCTGTCCCCTGTAGGTCGTGGAGAGATGAGCCAATGAGAAAGTATTTCTTTATATTCATTGTTTTCTCTCTTCAAGATTGGTAACTATGCCAACAGGTGCATAACACAGGGGATCCACCACTATGTCACATGACAACATGCCTCTTTTTGGTGTAGGAAAAGATGGCATAGCCACAAGTGGAACAACTTTGGTCATAGGTTTGCCCGATAAGAGGAGGATGAGGGAATAGATGAAGAAGAAGAGCAGGAGAATAAGAAAAGACCACTTTATTGTGTGGCCAGACCAATTGGTAGAGTGAAGCAAATTGAAGCTGACTTTGAAAGTATTACTTATTAATAATAAATGTCTGACTCAGTGACTTAGTCAAAATGGTATTCCAATTATTGAGATTGGAAATGAACAAAAAAACAAAAAGAAAACAAACAAACATAAGACATGAAATATTATGAAGTTTTCTATGTAGTGAATAGACTTGCTAGAAATACCAGGCAAATGTCCTTCAAATTGTTATTTAGGGAAGGGAGAGAACTCTTAGTCTTAAGATAATCCTTTCTAATATAGGCACAAGGCCTGAAATTTTGGCATAAGGGAACTAGTTGATAACATCAACCCCAGTATTTCACTGGTACTTAATTTATCAACCCCAAAAGGATGAAAGGCAAAGTCAACCTCAGTAGAATTTGAACTCACAACGTAGTGGCAGACAGAATACTGCTAAGGATTTTCCTTGGTGTGCTAAATATTCTGTCAGCTTGCCAATAAATAATGGTTTCAAATTTTGGCCCAAGATCAGCAATTTTAGAAGAAGGGACCTAATTGATTGCATCGACCCTAGAAGGATGAGAGGCAAAGTCAACATTGGCAGCATTTGAACTCAAAACATAAAAGAACTGGAAGAAATGCAGGTAAGCATTTTTGTCCAACATTTCTGTCAGCTGCCTTCCTAACATACAAAACTAAAAAAGTAAAAATGCCATGATTAAGGGTGGAAAGCCATGATCTTAAGGGTGCTGGATGAGAGAGCAGGTATATAACTCTACACTCTCACACAGAAAAATGGAACACACAGTTGTATCTAAAATCGTCATCATACATTTAGTTTTCCATGCTTGTATGGGTCAGATGGAATTTATTGAAGTTGATTTTCTGTGATAGGAGAGGCCCTTCCACACCTCTTTAAAAGCAAAGTAATAATTTTTGTGGCCAGACATGTTTTTTCAAAGAAGACCAGAAATGATCAACATTCCTTATATGACACTGATTCACATTTAGGACCATTATGTGATGCCAAGACAAGACTCCTCACAAGAGATACACATACATACATAGGACAGGTTTTCATCCACTTCCAAGCACAAGACTTTGGTTTACCTCAGTCTATAATAAAGGACATTTCTCCAAGGTCTAACCTATATATATATATATGCGTGTGTGTGTGTGTCGTAAGGATTTCATGCTGTTATTTTATAAAGCATGAAATAAAGCACTATTTATCTTATGCTTTTGTCCCTTTGAAGGATTCAACATTATTCATGATGAATCCCTGAAAGGGTTGAAAGCATTAAATAAACAATTTTTATACAAATCCTGTCTACCTCCTTTTACTTAATATAAAAAATCTGTAAACCACTTCAAACAATCCATACACACGCATGTATGTATATATAGACAGACATGAATACATATGTACTTCTGTATGCATGTATGTATGTACGCATAGCTGCATACATGTACAAAAGAAAAAGAAAGAAAGAAAGAAAGATTGAGTGAGGAAAAATTGGCTTCTGGAAAGCTCGATGAGAAGGTTCTTGTTAGGGACCCATTGACTCTGAATTGAGTTGGATCAGGTCTGATATACAAACAACAGCCAATCATCAAATACAACAAATTGGATTCCTTTATTACAACCAGAAATGCTTTTATCCTAACAACAAAGGCAAGGCAAGACAGCATCCATTATATAACAGGAGAGTTTCAAGAGGACAGAAAGAGGGAGAAGGAAACATGGTCAGATGGATTGGATCAGATTGAAAATGGCAAAACAAACACAGGAAATGTAGGGTACAGTAATGCTGAGCATCCAGTGAGGACGAGACATAGGAATTTAGTTTTCACATATACAGTGTGAATAAGCTAAAATTAAATTAAATTTGATTTATAATGGATACATTAGTATTAATGATGATAATAAAATTAATAACAATAATGATGGTAATAACAGTAATGAAATCACAGTCATATTAATAATACTGATTGCAATT
>NC_142949.1:21002290-21057290 GCF_046866305.1 Octopus bimaculoides | reverse complement strand
TAATAATTGGGGTTCACCAGGAGTCTTTGGACTGATAATTTGGGCTTTTCCTCTCAGTCTGAAGGAATGGGATATTTTACATGCATACAACATGCATACACACACACACACACACATATATGTTTAAAAAATATCATACACATATACAGTTGCAACTTTTTCAATTACTAGATACTAGGCACACTCCTCTGTGTGAATGTCAGCATTTATACAATTAAATAGTCTCTTGGACATTATGCACTGATATATATATATATACATACACACATAGCTGAGCACCAAGATTAAAATTCCATACATATCTGCTAAGTTATCTATATTTAATATCTAAATAAATCTTCATGTAGCTTTGACAATGGTCTGTACTGAAAGGCAAAGCTAAACTGATGTACTGATGTAAGTGCTCTCTCTCTTTCTACATACATACATAATATTATATATATATATACATACATGCACACAGAGAAAAGGAGCTGAAAATAAGATTACTGTCTTTAAGAAGGTTTATTTACATTTTCTTCTTTATTTCACCAGTTTCACAATTTCATGATTTAAAAAGTGGTGTCAGATGGAGAACTTGGTTCTATACAATATATTTCAACTATATATATATATACATACATACATATTATATATAAATATATATATATGTGTGTGTGTATGTATGTATATAAATATATATATTGAGGCACACACACAAATAAAAATATTTAAATATATGACACACATAGATACATGTGTATATATAGATGCATTTATGCACACATGCACATATACATCTTAGTGTATACTAAATTGCATAAATACATTCATTTAAACACACATACCTGTATGTGTGTGTGTGTGTGAGAGAGAGAGAGAGAGAGAAAGAGAGTAATAGTTTGGAGCAGATTTGAACATAGAAATCGTGACAAACATTATCTGATATAGAAGTGAAGTTTCTGGGCAGAATAGATAGATGTATTTATTGTACCAACATTTGGCATTTAAGTGGTCATATTATATTGTGGTATTATTTTGATGGAAATTGCATCATGTGTGTGTTTGTGACCTGCTGATCTGTGTGAGAATTAGGTGATCGGTAAATGTGCCACAGAAATAGTCAAGAACTTCTGAACTCAGTCATTCAGCAGATGTCAATTTCCTCAAATAACTGGGCTTTTGGTCGCTTACACAGAGTGAAATAGATGTGAAAGGTTTATCAAGAGTGTATGTGTGTACACACACACACACACATACATATATACATTTATTATGTATATACAAATTTGTGAGAATCATAGCAGCAACTATAGTGTTTGCGTGCGTGCAGCCCCAGTAGCACCAACATGAATAGCATCAACTGCAGCAATAATGCATAACAACAACAACAACAACAACAATAAGAAGGCATTGTTTTAAAAGAAGGTGCTTGTTTAGATAAATGTGTGATGGCTGTAGTGAAGTGTTGGACGTTGTCGAGGGTGGAGTGTGTACCACAGACCAGAAAAATAAGGGGGCACCCTTGATTGCGATTGAAAAGGGGAAAATGATACATTTCAAAACAAAGCATAAAAAAATACCTTTTTAGAATTTAAATATTTCCTTTTAATATATTTTTCCTTTTCTTTTCCTGTTTATCATTTTTTTTGTATTATTTTCATATTTTTTTTCAATATTTATCGTTTCATTCAACAACAATTCAAAACACAAAATAAACAGAAATATAACAAATATTATATATATATATATACTCTCTGTAATAGTAGTAGTTTTTGTTATTTTCTATATATATGTAAATATACATACGTGGGTGTATATATATATTTGTTTTTTTTATCTATTTTTGTTGTTTATATTTTGCCATTCTTAGCATGTGTGTATGCGAGTGCATATATATATATATATATATATATATATATATATATACACACACACACTGTGTATTAACTATTTCATGTGTGTATGTATGCACATATATACGCATGCATATACATACGTTGTCGCTATATCACAATTTCACATTGAAGTTCATTCTTGTCTTTTACACTATATAGTGTGTGTACGTAGAATGTGTGTGTGTATGCATGTAAATGTTGCGTGCATATGGTAGCTTTTGGGTGTGTGAGGTGTTTGTGTGTGTAAAATGCTTTTATTAAATACATCACTTGAAATAATATATCACATAGACGGACGTGTGCGTGTGTGTATATGTTTGGAATTGTATGAATTTGTGTGTGCGCGTGTGTATGTTTTGTAAATATGTGAGCACAACTATACATAATTATATATATTGTATGTGTGTGTGCGTGTATATATATATATATATATATATATATATATATATACATGCATATATATATATATATATATATATATACATGCATATATATATATATATATATATATATATATATATATATATATATATATATATACATACATATATATATTCACATATAATTACATATATTGGAAAAATCACATGGAACATTGTGTGCTGTGTAAAGGTATGCAATCTATACATTGTGTCTGAGTGTGTGTGTGTGTGTGTGTATATATATTTATATATACTTACATTGTGTATAAATATATGCAATGCATGTGTGTGTGTGTGTTTATATATGAATCGTACATATCACTTCGTCTGTTCCGTGTACTGTTTATAAAGTTCGCTATTTCTTTTCATGATATCCAAACACGACCCTAACAACCGTTCAAAAGAGTCTCTTTGTAAAAATGCCACCTGTATGTCACCCACTGCGTATACGTTGGCTGACCGTGGTTTATTTTCTATAAGAGCCAGTTCTCCGAAATACGATCCTTTGCACAATCGACCCACCTCCTCTACTTCTCCTTCTGGGTCGTCTGGTTTATGGCAAATGGTGACCCTTATCTCACCCCTTTCCACAAAATACATACCGTCAGCTCCGTCACCCTGCTTGATGATCTGGGTTTGGTCCGAGTAGTTTTGCGAGACCAGTGCATCGGCCAAACTCATTCTTTCGTACTGGTCGAGCGATTTCAAAATGGGTACATTTTCCAGGAAATCCTCGTACATTTTGCGTTTATTGCAAGCTCTTTTCAGAACGATTCGCCGAAATGAATTTCGGTCCATCGCCCATAACATGCCCCCTTCCGACACAACAGTAACGGTCGCCGATCGCGGCTTGTTATACAAAAGTGCTAACTCACCGAAACTGCCCGTATCTACGAACTGGTGGACTTTCCTGGTAGTTCCGTTAGTTTCCACAAATACATCGTAAATTCCGCTGTCTATCACATAAAAATTATCTCCATCATCTCCTTGGGAGATCACTTCTTCCCCAGCACTCACCTTTTTCCCGAACATTGCATCAAGAACTTCCTGCATTTGGTCGGAATCTAAAGATCGGAATATTAAAATGCCGCTAACAGCTTCTGTCAGACGTCGACGTTGTTCGTCCGTTTTCGGGTGGACGACTTTCTCATCATCGTCATCAGCTTCGGGGTCATACTTTTCGGCTGAAACAGAATGTCGACGTGCAGCTCGATTCGAGAAATTGGTTTTAGGTTTCATCGATGATGGTTCTGGTTCTCCAGCTTCGCCCTCATCCACCATGATGTACATGGGGACCGTCTTAGGCTTCCGATTTTCTCGCACCCTCGTGAAATAGTCTATTGCGAAGTCGTAGATGTCAGCCGGCCTCTCTCGTAGAACTGCTACAGTGAAATCTCTCAGCATATCACCAAGACCCTCCGGGATTTCAAAGCTCATGACTTTTGTTTTGGGTTTTTTTTTGTAGCGGAGGAAAAAAATTTATTTTCTATCAAACAAAAAAATTATATTTTTTACGTATTTGTGAAAGTGAGAACAGAACAAAAAAAAAAAAAATGAATATTCTTCGAATTTTTTTTCTCTCAAAAATACCCGATTCTCTAGTTGTAATTATAATAATTATGATAATCTTTTTGTTGTTGAATATTATGGATAATAATGATAATGTTATTTTTTGTTATTGTTGGTGGTGATTGCAGTAATAGCGGTAATAGTAGCACTAGTGGTAGTAGTAAATTGCAGTGGTGAAAATGGTTGGAATGATAATAGTGTTGGTGGTGGTTGTAAGACTTATTGTAGTGTTTGATTGTAATAGTACTAGTAGTAGTAGTTGTTGTTGTTGCTATAGTCGTAGTGGTTAGTAAGAAAATGTATTTTGTAGCTGTTATACTACTATTGCTAATAATAATAACAGTTTTCGTTGTTAATTTTAAGCTGGTGTTGGTGATGATGATGATGATGATGGTAAAGTTGTGTAAGTTGTTAAGCTGTAATTAATTTGTGATTAATCCAAAAAGCAAAGAAAAACGCCTTGTATATTACTGGTATACATTTATACACCCATGTGTGTGTCGATGTATATAATATCAGTGCATAGAGTACTCCAGTGTTAGCATCTCCACAACTTTAAGGTAACAACTTCTCCACAAAACGGTTCTAATACTGTTTGGAAACGGAGCTTCCTCATCAGCCTCCTCCACTTTGGTTCGACTTCTTCGCCATATACAGTTATTGTTGTTGTTGATTCCACAGTTTAATTTTTTTTTTTCCACCTTTTTTTTGGTTCTTTTGCTGGAGTTTCTTTCCGCCAACCGAGTAATATAAATTGCAACAGCAGCAACAAAAATAAGTTTCTCCGAAAGTATAATTAAATAATAAAAAAAAAAAAACAGAAACAAAACGAAAATGTAATAAACGAAAAAAAAAATGAAGATAAGAGAAACGGAAGAGGGGGGGAGAAAAAGCCCCACGAACTTGTCTCTTCGACAAACGTGTGTATTATATTGAAATAACGTGGTGGTTCCTGCTTGTCACTGCTGCTGCTGCTGCCTGTCAGTATTGTTAATGTTAGTAGTAGTAGTAGTAGTTGTAGTAGCAGTGGTAGTGGTTAAAGCAGCCGAAGTCACTGTAGTAGTATGTTGTTGTCGTCACTGGAGGAATTGTGTTCTTGCGGTTGTTGTTGTCGATGCTGGCATTTAACTGATTATTCCTGTTGTTGTTGTTCTACTTTCCTCCACTCAACTTGTTTCTCGGAAGCAAAATTCCTTTTCCCTTTCTGCATTTCGTTTTAAAATTTCTTTTTTCCTTCCTTTCTCATTCAAACTGTATTTTTCCTTTCTTTCATTCCTAATTCATTCTATCGCTCTCTTATTTTCCCATTCTTTCTTCATTCCTTCCTCGTTTATCTTTACTGCTGTTTTCTTATTCTTTTCTTTATTTTTTCCCCTTCTTTCTCCAGTCAGTCCATAAACATATTACATATAACATTTGTTAAAACTTGTCTCTCTCATATCCTCCTCGTTTGTGCACCTTGCTTTCTTTATGTATACATGTATGTATGTCACTCTTTTCTCCTCCTCTTTTTCAACTTTCGCGTGTGTTTGTTGGACAAAAACTTAAATCCAAGTAATCAGATTCCGCAGGATGGATCGATTTTAAGGGAATCCGTCCAAATATTTCTCTCTAAACGCAGGATCCATACTGTTTTTCCACGATTTAGTTTCGTCGCTTTTTCCCTTCTTTTTCTTCACATTCTACTCACTTTCTAGCTCTCTCTCTCACTCAACAGTAGCTTGATTAAAATGTCTATTTATCAGGCGCGTGTGTATGTGATTAAACTGGGAAAATGTGAATGAAAGAGCGGCGAACGACTATGAAAGAAAGTGTTACAATGAAAGAGAAAAAGTGTGTGAAGAACTTCGATGATGTGTGTGTGTGTTCACATTCTCTCTCCCTCCTCTCTCTCTTTCGCTCTCCACAAACACAAAGACAGATTGGTCTATAAACGTACCTGGGGAAATTTGTGTTTAGTTGGTACACGTCACATAACTATACACCCATGCACAAAATGCACACACAAAGCTGCAGTTAAAGGTGGAGGTTTTTTTTTCTGTGTTACTGCCTTGACGACGACAGTTGTCCGTCGTTTAAAGTTGTGAGATGTGAGAAGAAATTCAGGTCCTTGCCTTGAAAAGTGCCAACGAGAGAACAGTTTCTATATGTAGATATACACACATTGCACACACATATATACATATATATATATACGCATAAGGGTATAAGCAAAACATATATGTATATAGGTATACACATATACATTAAATATATGTCATATATATTTTATACATGTGTGTGTTGCTTTTCTCTACAACATGCGCGCGCTTCTCAGAGTCAACCAGTCAAACGGTCTTTCTCGTTCCGTTGCCATCTCTCGCTATTCATCCGCCTCTTTTCTGTATTATACACACCATCTGATATATATACTGCTGGATGTATGGAGCTATAATGGATATCGCTTATTATAATCAGAGGTAATGCAATTAGCTATTGCTTGTTGCTATCAAAACGAGTGGGTCCCAATACGCCTAATATATTGTAATATCGTTTACTTAATGTTATCATTCGATTACTGATGTAATAACGATATCAGACTAACTTTGCTGTTTGAAGAAGAGCAGAACGGATTACTGAAGTTTTTGACCCAGGAGGGGAATCATTATTATAACCTGAAAAGAAGAAAATATACCAAATCACAGCAAAAACTTTCTGAATTTTCTGAATAACGGTTTTTGCTGTTGTGTGTATATACGCATGTCTGTATGTGTGTGTTTTAACATACACATTTTTGTACATGTATGCGTGTATGTATGCGTCGACTTATCTTCTCAACCTTTCGGGGTCGATAAAATAAAGTTCCAGTTTTGTTGTCTCTGGATGTAATCGACTTGCCCCTTTAAAGTTGCTGGCTTTGTACCCCAAATTTAGAGATAACTATTTTTATTAGGCCGGGGAATTGATAGAATCTAGAGATATCTTTTCCTTTCTGAGTTCAAATCCTGTCGAGTTTGCTTTCCTCATTTCTGGGCAGGGTAGTCTTAAGGCATAAACAAACAGGACGTATGCTTTGGATTGACACAGCACTAGGGGCTGGATCTATCTATTAAAAGACTGGGCTCCCCGGGGTATGGTTTGATTCAGTGGTTTATGATATTGTTAAGACGGTTCTGTCTCTGGGGTCGATAAAATTTAATTAATAAAACTCCACCACCTGAAATTTCTGGTCTTGTACCTATACTAAACATTATAATTAATATACTAATTATAATGTTAATTAAAAAAAAAAAAAAGCTGAAGTTTTAGTAGCGTTAAAAGTGAGGAAGTGAAAAAGCGCGCGAGTGTTGAGAGAAGGAAGAGGAGAAATAGAAGAGTGAAAGGTAGAGAGAAGTAAAGTGAGTGAGTGAGTGAATGAAGTGGAGGTTGTCTTTACAGCGTACCAAGTACTGAGAACAAGGAAAACCTTATTAACAACATAGCAGCAGCTGTTATAGTTGTAATAATGGAAGTAGTAGTGGGAGTAGTTACAATAGTCAAGGTAGCTGTAGTGGTGGGGGGTTATGAGGTTAGGTATGAGAAATGTAGAGCGTTGTTGTTTAGCACCAGGTCAGCTGATCAGGCAGATCCAGTATAACTCACAACTACACCAACCGTGACCTCACGTTTCGTTAAATGTTAATTGAAACTACATTATAGAACAGATTTTATATGCTAACGTTTTGCCAATCCCAGGTCAGATCCAGCCGTGACGATCACCTCCGATTTGGCTATCTACGAGATTAATTGACGTGTCTTTTTTTTTTCAACCCAGTAAGATAGTAGGATGTCATTTGAAGAAGATTCGGCTATTGTTTCTAGCAGGTCGGACGACCATGTAGCTTTCCCCTCAGTTGGCTCATGAAGCTTCCTGGTAATAGTAATAGTAGTAGTGGTGGTGGTAGTGGTGGTGGTAGTGGTGGTGGTAATTTTCTTATGCGTGACGCCTCACACTTTGCATAACGAGAACAACAATAATAATAATTTATTCTTCTCTAGACAGAGGGCCTGAAACTTTAGGGTAAGCAGTTTACATCGATGCCAGTGCCCAACTGCTACTTATTTAATCGACTCCCTAAAAGACGAAAGACAAAGTCGACTTGGCGGAATTTGAACGTAAAGACGGACCGCTAAACATTTTGCCCGGCGTGCTAACGATTCTACCAGCACCCCGCTTTAAAGAAAAAAAGAAACAAAAGAAAAAAAGAAACACAAACGGTTTGCTCGTATGTTCAATGTCCAATGTACCCCCTACCTCCATCGCCACCGCCGCCGCCGCCGCCGCCGCCACTACAACTAGCGCTGCTGTTGTATGTATTGCCCTGTTGCTAATATGAAAAGCGCTGAAGGCAGGCGGCGGTGACAACGCTACTCGTTTATCATGTGTAAAGCTTTGAATTTGTAGGGAGGACTGACAACCTGCGTATATATATATATATATATATATTTATATATACATATATGCAAATAAACATACATGCAGGCAGGCATACATTCATGTGTACGTTCGTATTTATTACACATGCGCGCACACATTCCAGCAGTGTAGAGATTTGTATGTATATGATGTGTACCTGTGGAACCTATATACGGCAGATAACAAGTGAGAGAGTGAGAGTTAAATATAATTACTGCTCTCTATGCACGTACTAGTTCAGATCAATAAAGATAATTGATTGACATTTCATCGATCATACAAATCCTTCAACAGGTGATTAACCCTATTGATGGTTTGGAGGAGAGCAGTCATTTATTTTGCATCCCATTCCACCCCTATCTCTAAATTGGACTTTATTTTATCGATCACAGAAGCGAGTAAGATAAAGTCGCTGTTTGAGCTCAGAAAGTAAAGGGAGGTAATTATTTCGGAGGCATTTTGTAAGACGCCTTAAACGAGTCTACCAACCTTGCTTCAAGAAACAAATATAAAGCATGACCCACAGAGACGCGCGTGTGCAACGGTGGGTGTGTATGCATTTAAAAAAAAAGCATACGCAAAAAACATACATATAAATTAGATAAAATATATGAAGATTAACAATTGTACAAATTTTATTAATCAAAATAATTCGTAATCCACTTTTTGTATGTAAAACCATAGCCATATATCTACAGGTTTGAGTCGACAACTCTGACCTAATGAGGTCTGAAATATGCAACATGAATTACACAGCAACATGAATTGCACATTCTTCCTTTACTTACAAGGAGATTTCTCTCCTGGAAATTTTTGTTTGGCGTCTCGCTGTGAAATTTGGTTTTGTTTGGTTGAAAAATGGTGACATTATTACAAGACAAATACATAAGTACCGACGCTTGTAAGTATAGATACACACACACACACACATACACACACACACACACACACACACACTCATTTATACATTCACCCATTTTTTGTACATGTATGTAGGATGTATCTATCTACTTTATATATGGTTATATATGGATATGCACATTAGCATTCCGCTAAATCAGCCATGAATTTATACGGTAAATATATTTTATACTGACGAGTATACGACTGATAGACGAAACTAGTGCAGTGAACCTAGACTCGCTCATGGGACAGTTATTGCCTCTATCACTGTATACATATTATGCGCTTCATACGGCATTAAGAGTACCAACTCTTATTTCTTTCATTATAGGTGTTTCAGTACCCTTATTCTTTTACTCTCTCTTTTACTCTTTTACTTGTTTCAATCATTTGACTGTGGCCATACTGGAGCACCGCCTTTAGTCGAGCAAATCGACCTCAGGACTTATTCTTTGGAAGCCTAGTACTTATTCTATCGGTCTCTTTTGCCAAACCGCTAGGTTACGGAGACGTAAGCTCACCAGCATCGGTTCTCAAGCGATGTTGGGGGGGGGGGACAAACACAGACACACATACATACATACATACACACACACACACACACACACACACACACACACACACACACACATATATATATATATATATATATATATACGACGGGCTTCTTTCAGTTTCCGTCTACCAAATCCATTCACAAGGCTTTGGTCGGCCCGAGGCTATAGTAGAAGACACTTGCCCAAGGTGCCACGCAGTGGGACTGAACCCGGAACCGTGTAGTTGGTAAGCAATCTACTGACCACACAGCCACTCCTACGCCTATAGTCACAATTGGTGACTATTGCATTTTTCTTTTATGGACGGTGGCGGACTAACTAGGTTGCTAGCTTGCCCGATGGCAAGTGGGCCCCTGTGCCATTAGAGTCCATATATGGGGGCGCATATTAGTATCTAAAGGGCCCATCCCTCAAGTTTGAGAATTTTTTTTATTCACTCGTGGAAGAATGCGTTAAATTATTTCAGCCTGGCTGCGTTTGTAGACAGTTGAAAAGAATACTTTTAACAAAAAGAAAAAATTAAATGATAGCAATGTGGTGGGCCACCTTGTAGTTGCGGGAGCCACCCCCTAGTCTCCAGGCAACCAATATCTTTAGATCCAGTTCGCCACTGTTTGTGGATATAGATGTGTGTGTGTGTGTGTGTACGTATGCTTGTGCGTGTACCCAAGTTTACGTTAATAAACTTAGGTAAACAGAATAGATAAGTTTTAATATATTGAGTTCATAACTAAGAGAAAATACAAGCGTAATTTGAATTTCTAATCTGTTGACTCATTGTATTAGAATATATCAGCCTTTATTTTATTGACAAATGGTAAACATGTACTGATAGAATTCAAACCTATTATTACCACACACACACACACACACACACACACACACACACACACACACACACACAACTAATTACAGGAAATACAAAACACAGGAGTTCACAGCAGTTGATTTAGCTCCGTGGGAAATCAGAGAAGGCTTCTGATAATGTCTGTAATTGCAGGTCCTTCATCAAAAAAGTAAGGCAACTTAGAAGTGTTTTTGCATCGGGATGATATTTACTTTTTCCTGCAAAAGCAGAAATAACGAACCTTGTTAGACCGCCGCAATTAAAAAGCTTCAATTAAATTCCCTTGTAAAATAAATATAAAATTTAGTAAAAGAATAGATGAGACATGTATGTATGTGGGTTTTTCTTACGTGTGTGTATGTATGCTGGCTTTCTTTTGTGAATGCATGCAGTATATTTCTCTGCCTGTTTAAGTGCTTGTGTAAATAATGACGTAAGTGTTCAAAATTTGATATTTTTGCAAGAGTTTGGAAGGTCGTATGTACTTTGTGTTTAACGAGATTACAAATATAATCTTAGATGAAATCTTTTGTAATTACTGTCAGACACTAACAAACCCAAAATACTGACATTTTGATTTAAAAACACTTCATCAATAGATAAATAAACCTTAAAGTGTGTTGGAACAGTTTATACTTTAGACCTTGAACTAAAAAAAGAACTTAACATTGTTTTGCAGACATGGATAACCGAAGTAACAAGAGTTGAGTAAGTTTCTCGGCAGAAAAATCTGTACAGAGAAGGGAAATGGGAGAACTTTCTTCGTTATTTTCATATTCTATTTATGAATATCTCAAAAGAACACAATCTGATATATGAATACAGAGAAAGACTCGTACCCATAAATCCTTCACCCATGATCTTTCTTGCAATAATTCTTTTTATTAAGAGCCTGAAAAAAATGCAAGGTACAGTCCTTCGCTGGAATAGAATTACCAAACAGGGAAGTGATGAAGCAAAATGAAAAGGAAGGTTATGAATACTTTGGCATACAATGAAATCGTGGAGAAGTTAACAAAAGAACAGCCGAGGAAAGAATATGTCCGGAGGCTAATATTAGAGTGGCGCTCAAAATTGACTGGACGGAATAAAATCCAAGCTGTGAATACATGGGTGATAGCATCACTTCGGTATGGAATTGGAATCATAAACTGACAGAAGAAAGAACTGATAAGTATGAATACGAAGACACGGAAACTATTGAAAGTGCAGAGAACATTTCATCTCAGCAGAGAGTTTTGATCAGTTTCAGAACTGTGCTGAATCAGGGGAAAACATTTAAGTCAGGTATGTAAAAATGCCGTGGAACCATTGTTAATGCATGTGAAGAAGTCCAGCATCATAAAAACTTAAAATTGTGCTAAAAAAGAGAAATTTAAAAAGGATAAAAATACACATGCATGCATGCACGGACGCACGCACGCACGCACGCACGCACGCACGCACACGCACACACACACGCGCACACACACACACACACACACACACACGCAAAAAATGGCAGGGAAAGGGGAAAATGTACGGTCAGTTTGCAAGAGACACGTGTGCAAAGACAGATACAGAAGGCCGGTCGCTATGGATGTGGAGGAGTGACCTGAAGATAGAAACAGAAGCACTTGTATGCATGGCATAAGAACAAGCATTGAGGACAAACATTATGAGCGAAAACTGAGAGCGAAAAATACAGAATACGTGATGAGAGGGGTGAAGCAGTGTAGCACATTGTTATCGGATGTCCGAAATTGACACAACGTGAATAGAAAAGACATGACAATGTGACAGGGATGACCCATTGGGCGCTTTATGGAAATTATGGCCTACAAAATCAAAGAGGTGGTATGATCAAATCTCAGAAGGAGTTATTAAGAATGAGGTTTGCAAAATCCTGTAGGATGCAACCATTCGGTGTGACCATTAGATTAAATATCGGAAACACGCCCGATTATGATGAAGAGAAAAGAAAAGAAAAACATGCCTGATATATGATGAAGCATGACCTGGTGACATCGGGATCGAAGAGAAGAAGAAAAAGTGAACAACTATGATGAATTGAAGTGGGAAATATGCAAGTCGTGAGCAACGAAGAGAATGGACGTATAGCAATGGTTATTGGCGCTCTCGGAAGTAGCAGCACTCAGCTATCAACATGGCTGAAAACGAATGTACAGGTAGAACACTCTCCATCATCCCAGCAAAATAAGCTGGGAGGCTTCATGAAACAACAGCAACAATAATAATCCTTTCTACTATAAGTACAAGGCCTGAAATTTGACTGGAGGGGACTAATCGATTACATCGACCCCAGTGTTTCACTGGTACTTAATTTATCGACTTCGAAAGGATGAAAATCAATGATGACCTCGGTGAAATTTGAACCCAGATCATAGCGGCAGATGAAATGCCGCTAAGCATTTCACCCGGCGTGCTAACGATTCTGCCAGCTCGCCACCTTAATAATAATAATGATGATAATAATAATAATAATAATAATAATAATAATAATAATAATAATAATAATAATAATAATAATAATAATAATAATAATAATAATAATAATAATAAGTCTCTGGGTGAGACTTGGATCCAACTTGTACAAATGCAAAACAAAAGTCAAACATAAAATAATAATAATAATAATAATAATAATAATAATAATAATAATAATAATAATAATAATAATATCTATCCTTCACTTACTATAGGGTGCTGGGTGTGTCTTGGCAAGTGATTGCAACAAACATGCAGATTAAAAGTAAACAACAACAATAACAACAATAATTTTCTTTAATGACCACAAAAAGGTTTACATCACGAAAAACATTATTGACGGCACAAGACAAAACATTGAATGTGTGTGTGTGTGTGTGTGTGTGCGTGTGTGTGTGTACGTGTTTGTTGTAAAGGTTTTGCGTGTAAGCAAATTTAACGTAATAAAAATGTGCATTTTAACAGTATGTAATCGTCAGTAGGGAGCATTTTGAGGGCTGCTCATGGAAAAACTCCACAAAACCACGTGTACCCTGACTTTTGGGGCAGGTGCCTTTTCTCAATTCCTCATCTCCAATTACAACCGTATGCCCAGTGCAGACCCGTTCACCCGCACCATTCTCGCCACTCTCATCCGTCTTTCAAAAAAATTGACTAAAAGTAACTCTTAATTTTCCACCCTTATTTTCCTCTTCAAGTTAAACTTGAAGAAGTTGATCAGAGATTGGCCAAAGAGAAAAGTGTTTGACTCTAGCCCCTCCAGGATCGAAAAGGACGAAAAAAACATACGATCCCTTAATATTTGAAATAGGAAGAGTTTGGAGTATGAGAACTGTAAAGGCCGTGCCTATGATAATTGGTGCGGAGGAAATAGTAAGTGAAGTTATAGACAAATGACTGAAAGAAACTGTAATAGAATGCTCGATAGAGCTCCTACAGAAAGTTTGTCTCTTAGGGACAGTAAGGATTATCAGGAGGGTTTTAAGCACTTGAAAGACTGCTGAAAACTTGTGGATCCCTAAGGTTACAAGTAGTAAGTAACCCGCTACCCACATCAATTCTAAAAGGATTAAGGCCGAACCTGAGCCAAACCAAAGAATAATATTCCTTTCTACTAAAGGCACAAGGCCTGACATTTTTGGGGAGGGAACCAGTCGATTCCATGGATCCTAGTGTTTCACTGGTACTTAATATATCGACCCCGAAAGGATGAAAGGCAAAGTCGACCCCGATGAAATTTGAACTCGTAACGACGGACGAAATGCCGCTAAGCTTTTCGTCCGGTGTGCTAACGATTCTACCAACTCGCCGCCTTAGAAGTAGTGGTAGTATAGTAGTAGTGGTGGTGGTGGTGGTGGTTGTGGTGGTGGTGATGGTGGTGGTGGTGATGGTGGTGGTAGTAGTTGTAGTAGTAGTAGTCCTTTCTACTGTAGGCACAAGGCCTGAAATTTGAGGAACGGGACTAGTCGATTACATCGACCCCAGTGTTTCGCTGGTACTTAATTTATCGGCCCCGAAAGGGTGAAACGCGAAGTCGACCGCGGAGGAATTTGAAATCAGAATTAGCTACAATAATGATAATTAACTGGTTCATTACCACAAGAGCCTGGAGCCAAATTAAGAGATCCACACTATAATTAGGAGGTACATATTACGTGTTTTAATAAATATTGAATTCTATCTTTATACACATCTTGCTTCACTCTTAACCAGAGTTCATCATAGAATTAATAGAGAAGTTGTGCTTATATAAGTAAATGTAGGAGATGGCAGGGAAGGGACAGAGAATCAAAAGACACATGTTCGGTGGGTGAGATGGAGTGAGGGCGCTGATGGAGAAGGGAAGGGCGGTTATACGTTGTTATTTTATGAATGTGCCTAATTTCAAAGAAATGCAGGAGAGGAGGCGGCGGAAACAGCGGTAAATAATGGTTAAGTGATTAGAAAACGATTGTGGTTTGTGCGATGGCGAAATTAGGAGCAATTAATGATTAAGTCGTAGAATACCGAAGAGGCCAGATTTGTGAGAGCCATAAAGCGCTTTGTGTTTTTATATTTGTGACATTTTTTAGCAATTTTGGTGATCCAGGAAACATCAAATGTCTTTTGCAGATTATTTGTAGCTCTGCGGGTGAGCAATATAAAAGATATATTAGGGATGTGGAGGTATACTTTATTTATCATTTATTTATGCTATCAAACGTTGAGTTTATATAACTATAATTTATATAACTATAATTTATATAAGTACAATATAAGAAGAAAGAGGAGGAGGAGGAGGAGACGGTGATAGAAGAATGATTGAAGGAGTAGGAGTAAATTGCTGTGTTATTACCTCATATCTTAATTTTCATATTTGTTTTCATTTCAAGATATGTCCCTTTATTAAAATCAGTCTAAGAAAGCAATAATAAACAGAGGTGAACTATTATACATATCCGGGTTTGCTTTATCGCGTCTTCCAGGCCACATTCCAAGACATCCTGGCACTTGAGACTTCACTCCAGTCATTAAAAACCCTCTTTTGACACTTGTTATCATCTTTATGCCTGTTTGTATTTATATGTGACTGCATACGGACTTGCAGGTTTTCCCACTTATTTTTCACTGAGATTTTAGTCTTTATTACAGACTTAAAGAGTTAATATTTGTTGTGACGCTGGGTTACTGTTCGTAATGAGACATAGTTTCGTGATTTTCGCTCATCAGATAAACCATTTCTGACTGTTAGGTTATCATGTTTGTTTGAAACTAATAAAATTGTGCAATCTTTGACAAAACTGGATATAAAAAGTGTTACATCGCAATACTACACAGTGGCTGTGTGAGCTAGGAAATCCTCGTCGCCACTGTTATATCGCATTGCGATATAACAAAAAGGAAACAAGCGATATAGAAAAAATATATATAAGAATAATTTATGAAAATAATCTATACAAATTGATACTACTTTCATTGCGTGTGACGCGTGGTTTCCTGGTTTATAGACTCATCCACCACACGGGATCAATCACACGGGATCTATGCTATTTTGGTTCACTTTCCTACGGCGCAAGTTTGCTCCATTGTATAACACTTTTAGTTCTTTCTCGAAATATGAACTAAGAAGTATAACAATGAAAGTCAAAATCTGGACAAGTTAAAGAATTATATTAAACCTATTCAGAATGAGAAGCGGTGAGAATAATTAACATTTTTTGATCTTTAACTTCTAAAGTTTCACAGTAAAGCATTCTTCATGTTGGTTTGAGCTGTGATGGCTCTAATTAACAATTTTGTTGTGGATGATATCGTTTCCCTAAAGACGAAATCCGAACGAAATCCATCAAATATAAGGCGATAGTCAGTTTCCTGATAATGAATCCATTCTCCAAGAAAAAACAAAATTCTTCTTATCTATCGAGAGCCAAATTAATGTCTTTTGTTTTTTAAAGAACATTTACAAGTCAATCGTGAATAATAGAAAGTATGTATATTTTCATTAAAACGTCGTCAGAAATGAGGAGAAATGAGGTCGAAAATGAGGTGAAATGATATTTTGGAGTGTATATGTATGTGAAAAGTTGGGAAAATCAAAAGCTAGAAGAAAGAAAATTTGTGGAGTGCAGCAAAATGAGATAAAAAAAAAAAATCAATAGACATTTAACTCGATATGATTGGATCAAGTTTTAGACTGAAACAAATCACTGAAACATTTACGGTGTTAAGGTTCCAGATATTTGGAGGAGGCTTTGACTTGGTAAAATTTCACATGAGAACTTTTCTTTATGCAAATTGAGAATTATTGATGTTATATCGTATTTTCTTTATTTCTTTTTCGAAGTAATTTAGGCAGAAGGTTCATAAGCACATCGAAAGGGTTTATCAAAACGTCCGTGACTGGAGAATAGGTTTTTGAGCCAGGGTCTGAATATAAGATACAAAAAAAAATGTATTATGAAAATATAGAAAATATAGACAGTGTGTGTGTGTGTGTGTGTGTGTGTGTGTGTGTGTGTGTGTGTGTGTGTGTGTGTGTGTGTGTGTGTGGATGGAGGCATCCCTTCACAACCATGCGGTCGTCCGTTCTGTCCTAGTTCATGGCATTTGTTGTCCGGGCTTTAGATCGACTTGGGAATCAGCTTAGACGGAAACACTCTAGTAACACATCCTATAATTCAAGTTTTAGCAATGTGTAACCGCATTAATAACTGGACACAGAATTCCAATCACAATACTATTTACTTCCAGTCATTCACAGAACTTTTTTCAATGCGTCTATTTATAGATTTCCTTGCTCCCTACATATGTGCCTGTGTAACAGTCTGTATCTATTTTAATATCTGTCTATCTATCTATCTATCTGTCTATCTATCTATCTATCTATCTATCTATCTATCTATCTATCTATCTATCTATCTATCTCCAGACCCTCTCCACTCTCTCTCTCTCTCTAATTCGCTCCTTATAGGATTGCATGAAGGCACCAGACATGCTACAAAATGCTGTCTGATTTGCTTCTCATCTCATGAAACTATTAGAAGCTCATAAAAACGTATTATGTTTATTAAATAATATTTATCTCTTCAATGGAGTACCTTTTTTGTAGATCTTACTATCACGGAACAGTACACTATGTGTGTGTGTGAATGTGTGTGTGCGTGTTTGTGTGTGTGTTTATACATATGTGTGTGTGTGTGTGTGTGTGTGTGTGTGTGTGTGTGTGTGTATAAGGAGAATTCTCAAAAAAAAGACACAACAAAAGACGAAGACAGGTGGTGTAGACAACAAACAGATGTATTAGTATAACGCTCGGGAAGTGAAAAAGTCTTTAACGTTTCGAGCCTACGCTCTTCCACAGAAAGGAACACAGAAAGAAACAAAGAGAGAAAAAAGCAGAATGTGTAGTGGCTCATACATATATCAACACGGATAAACATTTATGAACGGTCTTCTTTCTTTTATATCTCCGAAGAATGGTTGTGTAGCTTCAATGTGATTACCATTTCGATTTCATTCGGATAAGTTACATAATCATGAAACGATCGTAAGAATTTTTATACATCTCTTTATTCTATATTGTATATAATTTACGTGACAATGCAGTTCTATATGTTAATATACTTCTTGCTGTAAGGTAGCGAGCTGGCAGAAATGTTAGCATACCGAGCGAACTGCTTAGCGGTGTTTCGTCTCTCTCTCTCTCTCTGAGTTCAAATCCCGCCGCGGTTGACTTTGCCTTTCATTCTTTCGGTGTCGATAAATTAAGTACCACTTACGCACTGGGGTCGATCTAATCGACTGGCCCCTTCCCCAAAATTTCGGGCCTTGTGACTGCTCTTTTGGTCTATTTTATATTCTTAAACATCTCTTCCAGGACCTTTGGGCAATGTTCCAATCTGAGCATTTAACTGGTCATACCTAATATATTTTGTTCTAAAAAAACATACTTTATATATATATATATATATATATATATATATATATATATATATATATATATATATATTATTACAATTAAAAGGGTAAAGGATTATCAATTTATTAATAAATTAATAATTAATAATTTTTACCAAGCCCTTCGGTATGTAAGCACCATTATTGCCTATGTGAGTTGCGGGTAACTGCTATCTGTTGGAGTTTCAGCATTTTTAGCTGCTATTTCTGAACTTCGGTATGTGGTGAAGCAACCTGTTGCTGATCCCTTAATTTTGTTTATATATATATATATATATATATATATATATATATATATATATATATATATATATATATATATATATGATGAATTTAAGTGCTTTCAGAATGTTGTTCATTTTGGGATCCCGAGTGAGCTTAGGTAGATTTTGTACAATAGTGTTGAATGCCTCATTGTTTCTAGGGTTGTGAGTTGATATATACAGTAGTATTTTGAGATAAGGTGTGTTACATTTCGTTTCCCTGAGTGTTTTAATGCTTAATTTCTTGGCAAGTGAGGGTGGATGTTGTCATTCAGCTAGTGTTGTGCTGAGGTCTTGAAGACTGAGGTCCCTTGTATTTTCACCAGACTCTATTTTGCAAATCCTTTTCGCTAAATTAAAGGGGATATTTATTTTGATGGATTTCGTGTGATATTGATTCGAGTTCGTTGGTTTATGATAAATCTCAGTAACAATTTGGTTGTTGATATTTTTTTTAATCATAGTATCCATGTAAGGGAACTGTTCTTTGCTATATTCTATTGTAAATTAAATGTTATGGTTTATATCCTTTAGTATTGATTTGAATTCCAAAAGTTTGTCAATGGTCTCTTTCCAAATGTTAAAGCAGTCATCCATATATCCTTTCCAGTTCTCTCTTATATAATGGTGAAATGGATATTCATACTTTTGCAGTGAATTCTTATATGGTGTATTCAAGATATCCCATTATTAGAAGAATGAACTCTTCTAAAGACTCACAAAGTGCCCGATGGAGCTGTGAATCTGGGTGAGGGATTAAGTCTATCATCGATGAAGACTAAAGCAAGACGCACAGATTTTGATCAAATATCGCGAAGCATGTAGTTTGACAGTCTTGCAGTTTGGTGAGATTATCTGTCTCGAGTGGATCCCAAAAGAGGTTTGACCTTCGTTGAATTTGAACTCAGGCCCCAGAGATACAAAGCAAATATCGCATCCATTCTGTCCGTGATCATTTTTCGGAAAATGTTCATATTCTTAGATAGTCATCCCTTTTTCGAGCAACACCAGTTTTGCCACGATGACTACCATCATATATATATATATATATATATATATATATATATATATATATATGTGTGTGTGTGTGTGTGTGTGTGTGTGTGTGTGTTTCTCAGTCATTAAAAACCGCCATATATATATATATATATATATATATATATATATATATATATAATGCTAAACCTCCTTGGCTGCAAGATTAGAGAAGTGAAAGCTATCTCGTCTGATCCAGCTAATCGAACATATCGGTGATTTTGTATTGATTTAGCTGCTATCTTCGTCATCTTTTTGTCTTTTTCATTCCATTGTTACCAATCAAATAAGAGGCCGCCATGTTACCTACATGCCAATCGATTGAACCTCCCCTCCCCCATTCTTCTACTCTATTGTTTCTCCATTATGTTTGAAAGGAAACATCATATTTCCGAGATACATAAATACATACATGCATACATACATACACTCATACATACATACATACACACATACATACATACATACATACATACATACATACATACATACATGGTGGTTGTCTACTCCTTACACAGAGTTTGACCACCTCCTGCACCTACACCTTATCCCTTTCATGGTGTCTAATGTGGCTTTTTAAACCAGACATACATACATACATACATATACTACACTCACACATTTACGCACAGGTACACACACACACACATACACACACACACACACACGCACGCGAGTTGGCAAGCGAGTCTAAACACAGTTAGAAGATATGCTAGAAATAGCAGCTAAACCAAATATTCCTTAACTGAACACATGCACCAGAATTGTCTTAAAGAATGAATTCGTCGTCACTGACCAAATAGGAATGGTCGCTTCTGGAATAGCTTCATACCATGAACAGCTCGATTACAGCTAAACAACAATAAAAACAACAGCCTTCCTTTGATCTTGTCTGGTCAAACAATGTATACAGTTTGGTAAGCAATAGAAAAGGCTCCGTGTGAAGTGGGACTCATTGTTGGTGAAGTAAATAAATTGTGTAGTTAAGACGTTTCGTTTCGCAACCGCATGATTTCAGTTACGTTCCCAGCGTGCGGCTTTTTGGGGCCACTGTCATCTATAATTGATCTATGCCTGTGTGTTTGTAAGCGGAAACTGTGCGAAGTGTGTGTGTGTGTGTGTGTGTGTACATCTTTGTTTTCGTGTTTGTGTTTCCACGTTTAACAACCGGTGCTGGTTTATTTACGCTCTCCAAATTTAATAGCTGCAACCGAGTGACACAGAAATAAAAGACTTAAAAAAGACTGAAAAGAAATAAAATACACAGGATGAGGACTGTCTGTCTGTGTTTCATTGTAGGTCTGCTTACAATGAAACACAGCAGTCCTTAATAATACTGTTTTCTGGGCGTGCACTAGACTAGGTTTCATGCCTATTTTCTCTATCCATTTGTTTAATCTTTAGGAAGAGTTCCTAATGATCCTATACCAACAGGGTGTGGTGGACGAGATTAAAGGAACTGAAAACAAACATTTTCTCTTCGGCCAATCCTTGATGAACTTCTTCAAGTTTCACTTGAAAAGGAAAATAAGAGTAGAGAGGTAAGTGTTGTTTCCTAGTCTTTTTGCCGAAAGGGAGCTGAAAGTGGCGAGAATGGTACGAGTGAACGGGCCTGCCCTGAGCATATGCCTCTAGCTAGAAAGAGAAAAGGAAACGAAAAAAGGGTACCTGCCTCAAAAGTCAGGGTACCCATGGTTTTTATAGGGTTTTTCCATGAGCAGCCCTCGAACGTCTCCTCCCTATTGAGGATTACACATTGTTGACTCTTATTATTATCTTTTATAAATCTTTTAGTCTTGTTTACACGCAAAGCCCCCACAACTACACACACTCACATACATTCACACACACACACACACACACACACACACACACACACACACACACATTTTTTGTCTTGTCCTGTGCTGTCCATAATATTTTTCATGTAAACCCTTGTGATTAATAAAGAAATTATTATTATTATTATTATTATTATTATTATTATTATTATTATTATTATTATTATTATTATTATATTTAGGGTGATGATGACTTTGACTAAACCATCAGATTCAAGTCGAAAATATTTTAATAATCTGTCAAAGAACTCCACTAGACCCAGCCGACTCTTCAATGCTTATGAGACTCCAACCGTGGACAATTCTTCATCAAAAACTCAGTTGAGAATTCTTGGATGTGAAAAGATATTCTGCATTTTGGTATCTTGAAGAATTGTATGTGGTTGGGAAGAGATGAGAAAAGTCTGAAAATACAGATGCTTCCAGGCAGACATGGCAGATATACATAATGTCTGACATATATACACAATAACAACATGTATACACTACATGTATATATATATATATATATATATATATGTGTGTGTGTGTGTATCTGTGTGTGTGTGTGTGTGTGTGTGTGTGTGTGTGTGTGTGTGTGTGTGTGTGTGTGTGTGTGTATTTGTACGCTCTGGCGTACCGGTACTCGTGACTGAGCATGGGCCAAATAGCTCGAAACAGTTAGTTATACCTGCAAGAGGGTAATAGGGGTTCGCTCTCCCTGCCAACAATATATTGTATATAAAGGGTGCAGAGTCGTACCGACAACTAGCTGGCGGAGAATATGCTTAGGGTTAAACTAGTAATAACACGAAACAACCACTTTCATGTGGCGACTGACTTTACTTTTGTGTGTGTATATATATATATAATGTTTAATAGACACACACGCACTCACATCTGTAATAGAAGAAAATCTGTTATAGGCTCCCGGAAATTCTTCAATTTTTCCATATCAGCAGCAGCAGCAACGGCGGCGGCGGTAGTAGTAGTAGTAGTAGTAGTAGTAGTAGTAGTAGTAGTAGTAGTAGTAGTAGTAGTAGTAGTAGTATTAGTAGTAGTAGTTGTCGTGGTAGATGATACAGAAGCAGAAGTAGAAAAATGCGAAGGAAGAATGAAAAGAGGAAGAGGAAGAAGGAGAGGAGGAGGGGATGTATAAAGATGTTGTGTGCGAGTTGCTTCATCAGTTGCTGCTGCTGGTGGTGTTACACTTAAAAAAAAAAACGGTTTTATTGTATGTGTGAGAGTATTTAAGGTATTTCCTACATTTAGAATTGGGAGTAGCCTATCATTTCTCTTCTCTTCAATTATAATGAGCTTTCGCCTCCAACCCCGCCTCCCCTCTAATACATATCTAGTTTTCTCACTCATACATCCCATGTCCTTTTTAACTTGTCTGCACTCCAAACTCAAGTACAGACTGGAATTTTTGAATAACTTACGTTATTATTACTATTATTATTATTCTTATTGTTGTTGTTGTTGTTTATCGCAAGGACGAGCGCTCTGTGTGTTATCCACTAGTTTTTCATTGTTATAAGTCTATTTCTGTTGCCTATTTGTTGAATAGTGTGTCGATATTTTGAGCAGACCATAAGGGTCTGTGCAAAAGTTAATAACATCTGTTCTAAAGGGAGAAATTTCGGAAAGTAAGTTTTTCTTTCCCAAAAGTTGTTTAAAAAAAATTCGCTATGGCGGAGTCTTCTTCGCCAAACGAAGACGAGAGGCTGGTGGGAGGTAGATTTGAAGGCGAAATTGATTTTCCCAGTCAGTCTTCAACAAACATACGAAAACGTGGTACCCCCCCACCACTACCACCACCAGCAGCGTATACACTGAGGAAAACGATAACTTATAAGATAATAGGAGTTAAAGGTCGTAGATTAGAACGAGTGACAAATCGAAAAATGTTTGTCCAGTGTGGAACACTAAAACCTACGTTGCAAGAGGGAAGAGATGTGGCACTGTAGAGATGAAATTGTCCACAAAGGAAGAGGCAAGAAAGCACTGTACTTTGGCCATCGAAAATGTTTCTGGGACCCATAGACCTGGAACGTAGAATGGTGAAAATAAAAATTGCAGACATATAATCAGAAATAGAGATTGATGGTTGGTGGCAGCTGTCCGCCTGGACAAAGAGGACAAAACAGATATTCTACAGGCGAGGAAACTGCACGAACAAAACTATTTGGAGTAAAACTTAGAGTTGTGAGTGCAAATGTATAACGAAAATTTAGAAATATTTCTGGACATCATAAATTCGACGGATGACACCAACTTCCACTTAGCTGTTGAGAGTAGAAATCCGAAGTGTCATTAGTATGAGGACACGAATCATCTAAAGACCTTTTGTCCGCAACAAAAGAGGGAACAGAAACCCCGACTTTTGCCGACACCGTCACATCAACAACTGCAACAACAACATCAACAACAACAGCAGCAAATGGAAGAAAGAACTCACCAGCATCTTATGGTTTCCACATACCAGACAGCAGTAAAAGCAAGAGCACCAGAATTACCCAAAACAAGAACTTTATTATCGAAAGGAAAACAGCAAAGATCTCTGAAAGACATGCTCCTTCCATGTTCGGAGTAGTCAGAAATGCCTAAATGGCAAAATGTCGGCAGGTTTACCCAAATAACAAATAAATAAAAACACATTGAAACGAATACAAAAAAACTGACCAGGAAGGGGAAATGCCTTTTGAGAACAAATACGAAAATACCACCTCCAACAACAGCCATAGCAGTACCATCAACAACAGCAACATTATCTCCATCACTACCATCATCACCACCACTATCACAGACACCACCACTATCACACAGACACCACCATTATCACAGGCATAACTCAGTTCACATATACAGCTCTCACGTCACACATTCCAACACCATCGTTAACAACACAACAATAGACACAAACAGTAAAGACATGATGGGACACATATACAACCTTACAAACATCACACACACAAACACACACCGATTTTGTCACACCAACAAACAACATACCAACGCACATAAAATTCAAACTAACATCACAAAACACATACAACGCCATAAAAACTAAATATCCTGGAGAAAGGGCTTTCACGAGAAATATCAACAAAACACTGTATGAAGACCTGCTCGTGGAAACATCCGCATATAACCACAGGGACGGAACAGCCATCACCACGTTGCCAACAAAAACACTGTAAGTAAACTTTTCTGCACCTATTCGTTAATCTGACATGGCCTTGCTTAGGATAGACCGCATAAATTTACGTGGCCTGGAGTCGTCTTAGAAACAGGGCCATCTACTCAACGACTTCAGGTCATTATAGTGACCATCAGTGATACTAGACTCTCCGACCAATAAGCGATCATTCCCATTTTCGATGGATACAATATATATTCATCCCCATGTCAGTCGAGAATGGGATGTGGAGCTGCGGCGTTGTTCTGGCGAGGTCTGGATTTCAAGACAAGGGCTATCTTCCTGGAGCCAGAAGGTGAGTTGGTGGCCCTATATGTGAACCGAAGTAACGGTGTGGTGGTGGTGGTGGTGCTGCTGCTGCTGCTGTCAGACACGTGGATATTTATGCTCCGATAGGAGCAGGTTACTAGATTTCTTCTGGAGGTTATCTTAGATAAATTAGAAGAGGCGTTTAGGTGCAGCATTGTAAGTGACGTGCTGGTGGCGAGATTGGCCTTGGACGAATTCTTCAATACTAAACACGATGGTGCGTGCTGTAAGATAAGAAGGAACAAAAGCCGCTTGATGAGTCCGAGTGACAGAGGCGCAACGAAGTCACAATTCGGTCTTTGGTGGACCAGCATTGGTGCACGGTACTCGCGCCCGAATAGATGTGTGCGACTTTTCAGCAACACTTCGCCCAACTGTTTGGGATGAATAGCAGGCCGGATAACAGGATGGACTATTATGCTTACCTCAACACCAAATCACGAACTCTTCAAATGGGTGGGGACACGGACCGTTGTGAAATACGGGATGCGATAATAGGATGCACAAGGAAAAAATCGCCTTGAGAGAATGGTCGGTCCAATGAGTTTTACTTTTACATGCCAGACTTGTTATGCGGCCTCTTAGTAGATATCCACTGTAACAGGAAGCAGAGCGGGAGAATTCCCAAGTCTGCGAATCAAGGAGCAGAAGCACTGCTACGAATGGAATCAAACAAGGGAGTTGAAATAGAAAATTTTAGGCCCATAATACTGTTGAACGCAGACTTAAAAATTTTGACCAAGGTATTAGCAAATAGGTTGGTGTTTGTCGTCGAGGAACTGATTGGTGATGTGAAAACACGTGCCGTACCAAGAAGATCAACCTACGGCACCCTCCACCTCATGCAATACATCATATATAGGGTGGAGAATGAAGCTGGCATGGGTGCGTCCTTGATGAGTTTCACATTTCACTCCCATACTATTTTTATTGTATTGTCCTCTACCGTCCCCAATGCTTTTATATGAACACTCACTGGTGAATGAAAAAAAAAAGAAACAAGATTATTATTATAAGGCGGTGATTTTTATTAGAACGCAGTGACCTGGCGGAATCATTAGCCCGTTGGACGGAACACTTTGCGGTATTTCGCCTGTCGCTACCTTCTGAGTTCAAATTTCACCGATGTCGACTTTGCCTTTCATCCTTTCGGGGTCACTAAATTAAGTACCAGTGAAATACTGTACTCAATGTAATCGACCCACACTTCCGCAAATTTCGGTTGCGATGTAGGTGTGTTTCTTTGGAGGGTTGGTTAATGGAGCACCGATGTTGTACAGGTGTCAATTTCTATGGTTTTTCCACAGTAGTGGCTCTAGGGCCAATGCATAAAGAGGAGACAAGAGCAGACACGCTTGATAGCTGGAGCGCACGATATTGAATAGTTCCGATAGGTAACCATTCACCCAAGCTACCGAACAGATGTCAGTATACATTGCAACGATCCCGTCGCGAAGAACGGGACCGAAACCGGCCGCCATGTGAATGGCTGCCAAGTGTTAGTGGTCGATCCTATTGAAAGTTTTACACCCACCCACACACACACACACTCCTTCTCTCTCTGAAAGAAATCGGTCGTGTTCGAACTTCTCCAGGTTTAAAGTGTTTGCGATACAGGATTTTAATTAAAAGTACACGTGTCTATGGTATATTCAGCCAATTGCTTTCTAATTCAGCTAACATGTAATTAATTTGACTCGTTCGAAGAAATGAATAATCATCGCCGAAACTGACGATGATCCATTTTCATATATTTTTGCATCTGTTTCCCTACGAAAGAGAAAGGGAGGGAGAGGGAGGGAGAGAGGGGGAGAGGTAAGAGAGAGAGAGGAGAAGTAAGAGAGAGAAGGAAAACGTGATATACAATCCTGCTCCCTCTCTATTTGCGTGAGTTTTGTAAATATATTAATTTTAGCCTACATTTTTATAACCTCAATTTATCCCTTTCTTTATCCACAATTACTCAAGCCCCACCATCCATCTCCCCCCTTCTTCGTTGGTGTTATTATAGTAACAACAACAACAACAACCCTATTATAATTATTATCATTACTGTTATATACTTTTACATAATAGACGTCTATTCTACTCGGTTTAGGCGTCTCGGAGGAATTTCACTCAAAGAAAAACGCGTGGAATAAAGAGAGGAATCTTGCTTGAAATAAAAAGGTATGCGTGTGAGTATATGTATGTATGTGTACATGCTTGTATGTATGTATGTATGCATGTATGTATGTATGTATGTATGTATGCATGCATGTATGTATGTATGTATGCATACATGCATATATGTATGCGTGTTTCTGTGTATGTATGTATGTATGTATGTATGTATGTATGTATTGTGTGCGTTAAACAATGTGTGGTAACTATAGAGGTATTGCTCTGCTATCAGCTGCTGACAAAGTTCTGGCAAATATTCTTCTTACCCACCTGAATGGATGTCTCGTAAATGATGTCCTGCCTGAATCTCAATGTAACAAAGGATATTATTTTCAAGACAGATGCAGGTGAAATGCTATGAGTAGAATATGGATCTTGTCCAGGTATTCATTGATTTAACCAAGCCCTTTGATACAGTGAATAAGGCTTTGCTATGGAAACTACTTGGCAAACTTGGATGTCCGGATCACTTTGTATCTATAACCAAATCATTTCATGATGGGATGGAGGCTTGGGTCAATTTTGGTGGTGGCATGGCGGGACCCATTCCTGTAGAGAATGGTGTCAAGCAGGATGACATCCTTGCTCCAACTCTCTTTCTTTGTACTTTGCTGCTGTTTTTACTCATGCTCTTGCTAAGGTTAGCTCTCTGGGAATATATGTTAGATATCGATCTTTTGACCGACTTTCCAATCTGCACCGATTTGCAGCCAATTCAAAAGTTTACTAATCTATTATCTGTGACCTCCTTTATGCAGATGACTATGACTTAGTCACTTGCACAGTGGATGACATGCAAATACTCATGAATCGTATTTCTGCTTCTTGCAAGGCATTTGGACACAGCATTAGCCTGGACAAGACTGTTGTAATGTTCCATCCTGCACCAGGAAATCTATATATGGAACCAGCTATCTTGGAACAATACTGAAAGTGGTAGACAAGTTTGTCTACCTGGGCAGCACACTCAGCCGTTCTTGCTCCCTGGATGATGAAATATTTTTCAGGCTATAGAGAGCAACTGATTCCTTCTGGTCTCTTCAGTCTTGTGTCTGGTCCCAGTATGGCACCACAGGGGAAATAAAATAAAAATATAAATTGCTGTGTAACGTGCATGTGTACTGACATCGCTCCTTTACTCATATGAGACATGGACCATTTATAAACATCATGTAAGGGTCCATGAACACTTTCATCAGCGATGTCTCAGACACATTCTGAATGTTGGCTGGACCTTAAAAACTCCAGACACACAGGCCCTGAGAAAAGCTGATATTTTGAGTATTGAGAAGATGGTGACCTTATTAGAATGAAGGATAGTAGGATCCCTAAACAGATGCTATATGGGGAACTTGTTAGTGGAAAGAGACCCCGGTAGAAACCAAGGCTACGATTTAAGACTGTGTCAAGTCCTCATTAAAGGCGTGTAATGTGCAGGGGTCTGACTGGGAGCGCAATGCCTGTCATCACCATAGATGGAGGGAGCAGGTTAAGGAAGGGGTCGACACCTTTGAAAGAGCATGTATTCTGCATGAAGAATTTATGCGTGCTGCTCGAAAGCGCACTGCTAGTGTAGTGAAAATGGAGCCACAAATGTAAAATATAAGTTAGTTCTAGAGTGCACAATGTTAGTAAAGGTCAGCAATAGGCTTCCTTGGTCACGAGTGGACGGCCATCATCATGTGTGTGTTGTATGTATGGATGCATGTATACACCTATGGATTTACAAGTGCAATATGATTATATATATACATGCACGTGCGTACACACACACATACACACACACACACACACACACACACACACACACACACACACACACACAGGGGTAGGTATGACTGTGTGGTTACAAGTTTGTTTCCCAATCGCATGGTTCCGGGTTCAGTCTCACTGCATGACACCTTGGCGAAGTGACTTCTGCTATAGCCTCGGGCCGATTAAAGTCATGTGAGTGGATGTGGAAACCCGTTGTATACACACACACACACACACACACACACACACACACACACACACACACATACACACACACACACACACACACACACACACACACACACATATACACACATATATATATATATATGAAATTTACAGAAAAACGAAGACAGGTGTATTAGTTTAACTCTCGAGAAGGTGAAGAAGTCTTTTACGTTTCGAGGATACGCTCTTCAACAGAAAGGAACATCAAGAAATCTGTTTGTTGTTTACACACCCGTCTTCGTTATATGAGTGTGTATACGAGTGTGTGTGTGTGTAAGTTGGGGGCGCAGTTTGACCTAATGTGGAAGAAGTTCGCTTAGCAACTATGAGATGCCAAAGCTGATTCCACTGTGTCAGCTGCTAAGTTTCTCTAATTTCGGGTCGACCCATGCCTTATGAGTATATAAATGGGAAAAGAGGAATCTCGGGTGGACTGTACCCGTAATTCGAAATGTACAGTCGTCATACATTGAGTTACGTTGATTGCGTCCGAGAATTGTTTCCACGTCGTTAAGTAACGACTTTGATGACGGCGACGACGGTGGAAATGATGTGGATAACGGTGATGACGGCGAAGATGACGATGACGGCGAAGATGATGATGATGATATAGGTAGTGGTGGTTGTGATGGTATTTATAATAAAGAGATATTGCGATTGATGCTGCTGATGATGATGAGATGGACAACAACTGCAGCAACATTAATAACCTTTCTACTATAGGCACAAGGTCTGAAATTTGAAGGGAGGGGGATAATCGATTACATCGACCCCAGTGCATGACTGGTGCCTATTTCATCGACCCCGAAAGGATTAAGAGCAAAGTCGACCTCGGCGGAATTTGAACTCAGAACGTCGTAGCGGCAGACGAAATACTGCTAAGTAGTTCGCACGGCGTGCTAACGATCCTGTCAGCTCGCCACCTTAATACACAACAATATTAATAACAACAGATAAATTTGTTGTCAAGTATAACCGGCCGTCACTGACGATTGAGAATGGCTTGGAAACAAGTACCGTCCTTTTGCTAATTGCTTTCGGTGCCCGTGTAATCACGATTGGATTAAGACACACATCGGAACATCGATGATATATCAGGTGGAAGAAAGAGCTGTGCCAACACTCAGCCCCCGGTACTCGTTACAGCTGAAGAGACAAAATCAATGTGAAGTGACGTGCCTGGCTCAAGTATATAATGCATCCGTGAATTGAACTCGCAGCCTTTATGATCAGCCACTCGCTTTTACGGTGCACTAATAGTAATACCATTAGTAACAAGTTTATTAATACGAGGAACATCACCATAAATATTTCCTTACAGTTTCATCATCATCATCATCATCACCAACACTATTACAACCATAAACGACAACGACAATCACTGCAAAGCAATAAGATTAATTAAACGATATTTTTTCTCATCGTCTAATTGAATGGCTTAAAAGGAATATTTCCAATGGAGCAGTGCGTTATTAAATCAAGTCACACGCTTACACACCTCTCTCTCTCTCTCTCTCTCTCTCTCTCTCTCTCTCTCTCTCTCTCTCTTGCTTTCCACTGCAAACATCTATCTCGCACAACACCCACGTTACCTCCCTACACATAACACCACTACCATCAACACGATCACAACATCTATTACCACCATCACCACCACAACAACAGCTCACAAATGACATTTCAATTCCAAGTAACCGCTTCAAACAATTCTCCATTTTGATTTGTTAATTGTGACCTGCAATAAATACTTTCTGTCTCTAAATGAAAGTTATAGACGTTATTGACCGCCAGATTTGCTAAATCCTTTGCCAAGATTGACAAAAGACAATTTCACTAACAGTGGCAGCAACACAATAATGGAAGGCATTTGCATTTGATGGTTGAATAAAATCAGTAAGTTTTGTATCGAATACTCCGATTTACCTTTCATTGAAAGTGATAATGCCCGACATTGAGCATACCTCGAGAGCAAAGCAGTTTACGGGTATTTCAATGCTCTTCAAGACGGAAGCTCTGGTCGCCAAACATTCCATTGTTCCGTGTCGGAGAGAAAAATATGTGCACCATCCATCATATTTAGGAAGGAGGACGATGAAGATAAGGATCTCAGGTATTCCACCACCGGTAAATTTATGGTGGATTTTAGTGTGCATCGTTTTGGACGGGAGTAACAACCTTCTGAAAGTGAAGCGGATCGGTCGGGAAAATTTGTCTGCGGGCAGTGTGAAGGTCTTACTCTACATTAAACCAGACACGATCCACAAGATCCCAGACTTCAGTCACCTTCCAGGACGGTTGAGGGTAGAAATCCACAGTTTAACTTGTGTGGGGAGACTGGGCACTTGAGAGCTTTCTGACCCCAGCAGAAGGCAGGAAACATACTAACATCTTACTGCACACATCAGATCCCAAAAGCCATAATAACCAAATCAGCAACGTACAACAACAGAAACGGCTCGAAGCCTGGCAACCACGGCTTCATCAACAGCAGTAACTGCTAGAACACCTGTATCAGCATCAACAGCAACACAGGCAACACCAACTACAATAGCAGCACTTGCACCACGACCTTCAGCAGCAGCAGCAGCAGCAGCAGCAGACAGACAGACAGACAGAATAATAATAACGGACAGACACAACACCCAGGGGATTTTCCAACGAAGCACTTCCGAGTTCGTCGATCCCAGGCAGTGACCTGAATAATAATAATAATAATAATAATAATAATAATAATAATAATAATAATAATAATAATAATAATAATAATAACGATAATAATAATGATAATAATGATGATAATAATAATAATAATAATAATAATAATAATAATAATAATAATATCGAAAAATACCTTAGGAATGAGAACCCAGGTTCGAAATTTCCCCAAGACACCTGATGAAGGCTGGAGGGTATATTAGCCGAAACATTATGTTAACAACAAACCAGATGAGGACAAATATCCATCAAATGTAAATAATGTACATAATTCCTCATCTTTTAAATATAGAACTGCGGGACGTGATGACTGGCTGTACAAAGGAGAAGTCTTTGGGGCTGGAAGGTCTACTATTTGAGCTTTAACTTCATATGCTAAACTTCGGAGATTTCTTGGCAGCAGAACGGCAGCAGAACGGTGCTGTGAGCCGTGACGTGGTGGTGTTGCAGAGAAAAGACCCGTAAAAGGGTAGCCAAATAGATAATTTTAGGCCCGTAACTCTGTTGAACGTAGACGACAAGATTTTGGTTAAGGTATTAGCCAAGAAGTTGGTGCTTGTCGTCGAGAACTAGTCGGCGACGCGCAGATACTCGCTGTCCCAAACAGATTCTTTTACGACAACTTATGGCTCACGCTCTACAACATAGTCGAGGAACCTGGCATAAGTGGGCCCTGATCAATTCGGATCAATTAAATGCTTTTGATAGGGTCGACTACCAATACTTGCAGATTGTCCTCGCGCGGCCGGATCGCTGCGATTGACAACGACATCTGTTAGGCATGGAAGTGCCGTCAGCCGGGCTGGCTGAAGGTGCACGCAGATTGACGAAAATCTTCAGCACGCTTCGTCCGGTGCCCGAGCATTGCTGAATTGTAGGTTTATGTCGAACACTTGCTGTCGCGTTGCAGGTCGCTTCCGGCTATCGGATGAATCCATTGTGAAGATCGACCCGTCGCCAATCTTTGGCCGTGAAGAGCAGGCAGTGTTTCTTTTTCTGTTGGCTTTAGTGAAAGAGGTTGTGTGGTGGACCTGGTTGAAATGGCTGAAGATAGAAGCTTTCCGCTTTGGCGAAACCCTCATCAACATTTTCAAGTTTCATTTGAAAAGGAAAGTGAGGTGAGAGAGGAAAGTGTTGCCTCCCAACAATTTTGTGGCAAGAATGGTCCGAGTGAACGGGCCAACTCTCAGCATGTGCCTTGTGGAAGCGCGTTGCTTAGTGGTTAGGATGTTAGACTCATTATCGTAAGATTGTAGTTTCGATTCCTGGACTGGGAATCTGCTTTTACAGGCTTCAATCCCTCTCTATTTGCATTGTACTATTCCTGTGCCGTCCCCGATCATTTATATGGATCCTAGTGGTGAATAATGAAAAGATTATTATTATTATCATTATTATTATTATCATTATCATTATTATTATTATTATTATTATTATTATTATTATTATTGTGTGTAAGTATGTGTGAGTGTGGGTGCGCGTGCGAGTGTGTTTATTTGGATGATACCGCTTAAAAGACTAATTGTTTTTCGAATTTCGAAATAATCTTCAATCTGCCATATTGTAACGAATGATTTACTTTAAATTTTGGCTCTCCAAGTTTTCTTTAATAGGCGATCTACACACACACACAGACGCACACAGTTTGTAATATTGAGAGACATATTACACATCATGTCTTCTCGTTGCCAGGCGTAATAGCTGAAAGATTTTCCTCATTATTTTGCGGATATTAATCCATGACTGGAGAAATTCTTAAAAGCTCTCACAGTATTTGCATTCTTCATAATATGGGGCCTGCTTCGAGCAGCAGCTTGTTGAGGAATTTCTTATTTTAAATTTATTATTAATTTGTGCTTATTGCACACACACACAAATGCACACACAGAGACACACATACATTTATACATTACGCACACACACACACACACAAATGCACACACAGAGACACACATACATTTATACATTACGCACACACATCCACACACGCACACAAATGCACACACAGAGACACACATACATTTATACATTACGCGCACACACACACACACAAATGCACACACAGAGACACACATACATACATACATTACACACACACACACACACACACACACACACACACACACACAAATGCACACACAGAGACACACATACATTTATACATTACGCACACACACACACACACACACAAATGCACACACAGAGTCACACATACATACATACATTACACACACACACACAAACACACACATATATATACAGGTACATATACAGTCACATATTCATGTGTTCGTCTATATATAAATAAATATGTGTGTGCGTGTGTGTGGATGAAGTATCACAAACGCAGCAAGCGTTCCAGTTTCAGGAAGCCTCAAGCTACATTTCAGCTGGATGGCCGACTGACATTATCATGAACTGTGCTTCTAATTCCTCTTCCGTAATTCAATGCAAAATATATGGAATTCAGCAGGGTTAACAATCATTATTTTTTCGTTGATATTTCCTCTTTCCTTTTGCTTTCGTTATTGTTTCTTTCAAAATTTATCTTGTTTGCCTTGGAGTTAGTTCGTCTTAGGCTTGTTGTGTTTAGATGTTGTTTGTTGGAACAGATTTTGTTTGTTTCACTAACCTTGTAGTTTTTATTGTTGTTTAAATCAGAATTTCGCCTTTAGTCACGCCTAAAACCAGTTCATCTTCTCAACAATACCATTTCCAACGTAATTAAAAAAGAAACGCATCTGATACTGCAAACTTCAAAGACATGATACTTCCAGAGAGAGGCTCTCACTTCCATTCTGTCCTTCTGTCTTTTTGCCTCTTTCCGTTTCTGTTCTCACATATGCGCGCGCGCGCGCACACATACACACACACGCACGCACAAAAACACACACACACACACACACACAAACAAACAAAGACACACTCACACAAACAAACAAACACACACACTCACACAAACACACACACACACATACAAACAAACAAACACAAACACACACACAAGCATAACCACGTACAAAAATAATACATAAAAAACAAACAAGATGGTGTGTGAGAAATAAAGCAAGATATACCCTTATAGAAACACACACACACACACACACACACACACACACACAAACTCTCACTCCTTTCTCTCTTTATCGCAAGAATTTTACCATTCAGAGATGTTTTTGTCGTATGGTTGTCTTACAATACGAAAAGCTCCTATCATGCGAGTGATATACATACGTACATACATACATACATACATACATACATACATGCATGGTTACATGCTAGGGTCTTCAACTGCTAGAAATATCAGTATAACTCATAATTTCTTTGTAGACGACCTGAAGATTTAAGCTAAAAGTGTTAACAATGCCCCCCCCCCCAAAAAAAAAGCAAAAAAAAAAAAAGCAACTGAGATGAATAACAACATTTTCAGGTGATATAGGCATGGAATTTAGCCAAAATAAATGTTCATATATCGTTATAGAACGAGGAAAGTCAGTGCCCCAAACTCCAAACCCGTCCATCAACGGTTTCTCTGTCTCCCCCATTCTACACAAAGAATTTTACAAGTACCTAGGCATAGACGAAAATGTATCATATGAAGGCGCTGTGAATAAAGATAGAGTGAGCCGAGAATACTAAACCAGATTCAGGAAATTATAGCAACCGGAATTCTCCTTTTACAACAAAACAATATCCCACAATGCATTTTCAGTACCAGTGCTGATTCCAACATTTTGGATACTTGATTGGTCTGTAGAGAAGACCCACTCCATAGATATCAAAACCTGCAAAATCCTGACAACAGCTGGGAACATAGAAATAGTGATGTTGACAGGCTCTACCTAAGAAGAAATGAAGGTGGTGGAGGCCTGAAATCAGTGCAGATGGCCTTCGAATGTCATATGGTATCACTCAAGCAGCACCTGCTGAACAACAGCAGCAAAAAAATATATAAATGCAGTGCTGAAAAGTGAAGTGAGCAACAATGTACGAGCTGGCAATGAGCTTCTCAAGAAGCACTCTCTTCCTAATGATCTCCAATACAGCCCAAAAGAGCAGGGATCTCTTACCTCAGAAAAGACCTGGATGGAAACCACTCAGCATACAAAAAGAAAAAGAGACTATGCATGTGAATGTTGCCCGGAAGCTTGAAGGAGACACTAGAATTGACATGAAGCGCAGCCTCTCTTGGACACAAAACCACTACATCACACTTTGAAGGCTATGCGTTTGCAATCCAGGAACAGGAGATTGCCACAAAGCGCTTGGTGAAGAAGAGAGACAGTGATGCTCTTGTAATCCCAAGGTGCAACCGCATGTGTAGGCTATGTCATGTTTCTGTGGAAGACATCACACATGTGATTAGCAGCTGTCCTAAAATGTTGTCACGGCACTTCCTCTCTATGGGGCATGATGTTGTTGCTAAAACAATTTACACTGCCATCCGCATTAAATTTTAATTCCCATTAAAACTTCTATCAAATGTAAACATTGCAGGCCGGATATTGATGCTTGTGACAGAAAGACAAAGGTATGTATCCTCATAGAGGTCAGCTACCCTGCAAATATAAATATCTCTTTGAAAAACAAAGGAAAAGAGGATATCTATGGACAACTGCTTCGAAACCTCCAGCTTCCATATCCAGACTCTGAATTCATATTCATACCAATAATAACTGGAGCGTTTTGTTAGTAAATGCTGAAAGGAGAATCTGGATAAACTGGGATTTTCAGAAAGGGAAATCGACCGGCTGGTTCGTACATTACAAGTACAATCTGTAAGTGGAACCATGAAAATATACAAGACTTTTCTCAGTTCCAAATGATAATTTGTTTGTGTTAACTACATCCCGAGCTGGAGCCTTGTATCTTTGTTGGCAACTGGCTGCCTCCTCAGTGGAAGATTTATAATAATTAAAAAGTAGAACACACACACACGCGCGTGCGCGCGCGCATATATATACAATATATGTATATGTATGTATTCTTCTATACACAATCATGCAGCTCTTGGTGGTCCAAATCAGATATGCAATCTATGTGGCTGTTTTTTCAAAACATTGTCTGGTTTGAAAAGCCACATCAGACGCCATGATGGGTCTTAGATGTAGGCACAGGAAGTGGTCAGAATCTGCATAAGGAGTAGACAACCACCCTACACACACACACACACACACACACACACACACACACACACACACACACACACACACACATATATATATGTATATACAATACTGTGTCGTGATTAATATTAGGAAGTTTGTGCTCGAAGTATTGTTGTCTGATACTCAACAGAAGAATTTATGGAAAGAAATCAAATAAGTGGAAGCCTCTGGTCATCTTTCTATATCTAAGAGAGTTGAACTCAACACACCAACCAAACGTGTAACTTGACAATTTTATTTCCTCAACGACAGTTAAATCTTGTGACTTTGGCACGATGCGAACCTTCGAACACTAGCGGTACAATGCACTCTGTATTTAGCAATCGGTAAAGAAATTCTTGGGCTGCTGTCAATAAGGGTTTTGTCATTTATTTGTGACTGTATGCGTAAACATGGGGAAGGGTATTTTTTCTTTGTTTTATAGGCGTGTAACTGTTGCTCATATGTGCAAGTCATTTTCTCTCTATGCCTCCAGGGCACTGGACATCTTACAGGTGTTACCGTTAGAACGCAAAGAGCCTCTGGAGACGACAGAAAATATTTAGTCCAAAATGGACTTTTTAACCAATCCATTGTCCAGGTGGGCATTATTTTTTATCGATTCTGTGAGCATAAAATGCAAGTTTCTCCTCACTTGGATTTGAACTCAGAATGCAATTTTGTTACATCTCGCCCATTTCGCTGCTTCAGTATATCAATAATATAAGAGTGTTGAATCCCTATCAATCATTTTACTAAAGCAACTGAATGAATCGGTGATGACGTCTAACATTTGAGGTAAGATCGATATTTCAAATAATAACACTCAAGTCTTGCTGGATTATTAATCTTCATCTTTCTATTGTCATTATCCCGCGTGGCTGAGCGTGTTTAGTAAAAGCTTCCAGCAGACACGAAGTAAATAAACCACTTTTAATACAGCAACCACCATCTATCACCTCACACAACGCTCTCTTATAATACATGCTAAATTTGTTGTTCTGTTCCAGTCATATATTTATGACATAATTCATAGAGAGAAATTATCACACATATATGTAGTCTCATTAACTCTATCTCACTCCGTACTCCGTAGCCACGCGTGTATATATATATATATATATATATATATATGTACATATATAATAGTGGTGCAACAAGGCACTAATGTTTGCTGGAAATAACAGTCGATAACAGTGCGACGCTATGTAAAGCTTCACTGAATATCTACTGATAAAGATGTGTGCGGACAACGAATATAATATTTATAATTTATTTATATTACTCCTTTACTCTTTTATTTGTTTCCATGCTGGAGCACCGCCTTTAGTCGAACGCATCGACCCCAGAGCTTATTCTTTGTAACCCAACTACTTATTCTATCAGTCATTTTTGCCGAACCACTAAGTTACGGGTACGTAAACACCGGCACCAGCTGCCAAACAATGGTGGGGGAACAAACACAGACATGCAAACATACATACATACATACATACAAACACGCACGCGCACACACACACACACACACACACACACACACACACACACACACACACACACACATACAACGGGTTTCTTTCAGTTTCCGTCTACCAAATTCCACTCATTAGGCTCTGGTCGGCCCGAGACTATAGTAGAAGACACTTACCGAAGGTGCCACGTAGTGGGACTGAACCCGGATCCATGTGGTTGGTAAGCAAGCTACTTACCACACAGTCATTCCTGCATGTATGTATGTATGTATGTATGTATGTATGTATGTATGTATGCATGTATGTGTTTGCGCGTACGCGCACGCGTGTGTGTACATGCATATATACACACATGCACATACAGTTTTATTTTAAAAATTGCAACCAAGGTTAAGATGGTATTTTTGACAAACATGTTAGAATCGCTGTGAAACATGCAGTCCGTGGGTAAAACACAGAATTCTGAGCAAGTAAGGAGTACGAACGAACCAAATCTGGATTTGCTGCGACGTTCATTAAATCTAATGTTAGGATAAGTTTATTTAGCTTTTGTTGCTAAGATACAGAAATGATCACAACATATAGGCAAGATAAACTCAATCAGGATAAGCCCAAGGTTATTTGCTTAGTGGAGCGAAGTTGGTTTTCTCCATTGATGAAACAGAGCATTGCAGTCGCCTTTTAACAAGACCGCGCACATGTACCTCAGATGAAATGTTTTAAGGGATTTAAGTGGGTTCATGGAACGAGGGAGATAAATGGCTAGCTAAATTCGAGGTACCGACTCTAAACTAGAATCTTGTAACCAACGTCGAGAATAAAGCTATTTTTGAAGGCGTCTTTATTTAAACAGGTTTATATCTGGGATTCATAAATGGTTTGAAACAATCTTCTACATTATCTCTTCCAAGGTGATAGCTAGCATTATGGGCTCATTAAACCATTTAAATTTGTTTTCCTGATATCTAATGCTCTATTCTGGGTTTAAATGCCACCGGTCATTTACCCTTCATCAATTTGGGGTCGATCAAATAAGTACCAGCTAAGCATTGGGGTCGATGCAATCGACTTTCTCCTTTCCCCAAAATTCCTGGCCTTTTGCCAGAGCTTGAAACTAATATCAAACATGCTTTGTTATTTTTCCCCAATAATCGCCCCCACCCACCGACCAACCTGCCTCCTAAACACATGAGATGCACAAGCCATCTTTATGAATGAAAACTGAACTGAGATTGTAGGAGGAGATTGCAAATCTCTTGAAAATATTCAAAACCAATCACTTTCATGAAAGATTTTTTACAAAAAAAAAAGACAATAAAAACATAAGCAACCACTCACATACACGGACACACTACATTGAGATATGGGTATATGTAGCCATTTATATACGAATGTACCCAGGCACCCGTACAGGCTTAAGTGTGTGTGTGTGTGTGTGTGTGTGTGAGTTTATTATCCGTTATATATTTCGATCAAAGATCTAGTAGTCTATGATATAGGAAAATAGTGAATACTTGACTACAACATTTATTAAACAAGAGATGCTATACAAGTTCTACAGTGAGTTTTGTAAAACAGTCTTGTATTTGTTCGAAGAGCAATGATGAAGCCTTTTGAAAACTGCAACTGTACATTTGTAAGACATCACCTGGTTAATGATAATAATAATAATATTAATAATAATAATAATAATAATAATAATAATAATAATAATAATAATAATAATAAAACTAAAACTTTAAAAAATGCTTTCTAATTGATGTATCAATACCAACAGATGACAACTTTTCTCTAAAAGAAACGGAGAAACTATCACAATACAACGTCCTGGAAATAGAGGTAACTCGGATATGGAGTCTAAAAACAGAAACAGTTCTTATCATACTAAGCGCGTTAGGTATGATAAAAAGATTTTCAGACAAATACATAACAAAAACACCAGGACTAACAAGTATATGTAACATGCAGAAAATAGCACTACAAGGCACTACACACATCCTATGTAAAACACTTTCAACACAGTAAAAGTAAGAGCACCACAGCACATACCCAAGGCACACAGAGCTGCACTCGGTAGTGCAGTGAAAGCACGTTATAAAAATAAGACTACTGAATGATGATGATGATGATGATGATGATGATGATAATAATAATAATAATAATAATAATAATAATAATAATAATAATAATAATAATAATAATAATTTTAAAAGGATTGACGTAACTCTTCATAAAGGTAAACAGTCAAGACGAAGAGCGCGATTCGATTGTAAGATCTTTTATTAGTCGAACGATATTTCAACAGTAAGTCTGTCTTTGTCAAGTTCAAAATAAGAAGTGATAAAAATTCAAAATTACAGAAATTTAAACGTAAAGTATGTACGAGAGCAACCAGCGTCCACACGTTGATGGAATGACATCATCAGATTTTAAGTTACAATTTTATATCAGGCGAAAAGAAAAAGACAGAAAAAATAGAAAAAAGAATATGACAGAAAAAAAAGGAAAGAAAAAGAGAGAAAGAAGAATATCTAATCAAACAGTTTTGTATAAATTTGATGATATTCTCCTGTCATCTTATTCATTCCTCCAGAGCGTGATGTTAATAACCCGCAAACATATTTCTCCTCATACATTCTGAGAAGTGAAAGTGGGGCAGATTCAGAATATTTTCTGAGAATATGCACTTTCAAGTCTTCTTCAAAGTTGCAGCTGTTTGAAACGAAATGTTCAGCAAGTTCTGTCGAACTACTGTTATTGTGCCTGATGTCGAATATGTGCCCATTAAACCTTTTGTTTAATGTTTCTGTTGTACAACCAACATAAATTAAGTTGTGTTTCGTGCATTCTGCAGCGTACACTAAATGGGAATATTACATGTTCCACCTTCTGTATAAATTATAACATTTCTGTTATGATTTCTGATGGAATTCATTTCATTCATGTTGTTGCACAATGAACAGGGCTTACCTCTCTTGTGGCTGTTCTTTAAGGTACAGCATGCAGACACTCCAATGTTCGTTTTCTTGGAGTCAGATATAGAGGTCAATAATTCTCTTATATTCTTATTCCGTCTAAAAGCTACAATGGGCGGGTGAGGAAATATCTGTTTGAAACGAGGATATTTTTTCGCCACATGCTGGTAACTTTCATGCAACACATTTGAAATGCCAGCGAAATGTCGGTGCCAGCTAATCACTAAAGGAATTCTATAATCTATTGTATTGTGTTTGCGAAAATGATGCGTGTAGGTTTGACTATCTTCGCTAATCTTAGTTATTTCATTTGTTATTTCCTTTAATCATGATTCATTGTAACCTCGTTTGACATAATGACATACAAAATCATTTGCATGTTTCCAGTAATCCCCTATGTCAGTACAAATCCGTTTTATCCTCAAAAATTGGGATTTCGGATTTGATCGAATAAGATGATGTGGATAGTCGGAGCGGCGGTGAAGATAAATGTGGGATGACGTGGGCTTGCGAAATAACTCTGTCACTATTCTGCCTCCAGAAAACTTGACTTTTGTGTCCAAAAATTCAACGCTAGTTTTTGAAAAACTAGACGTAAATTTTATGTTGGACTTAAAATCATAGTTTCTAGCATACCAGTCACAGAAATGCAAGAAGTCCATTAAACTATCCTGTGATCCTTCCCAGACAAAAAAATACGTCGTCAATGAACCGTAACCAGAGTATTGGTTCATGACCATGAAGGGATTTGAATGTCTTCAGTAACTCTGTCTCGAAGTTTGTCATAAAGACATTAGCGAAATTAACTGCCATGGGGGTACCAATGGCGCAACCCTTTGTCTGGTGGTAAAATCTTTGTCTAAACTTCGTTAAATAATAATAATAATTATCCACATGCATAGTAATAGACAGTCCAAGCCTCAACTGAAAACATGAATGGAGCAGTAATAATCCTCCTACACTCTAAGCAACATGGCGACTAAAGAGAGACTAAGTGAGGTAAAAGAAAAACAAAGGTAGAAACAGTATAATACGTAAACGCATATGTGCCAGAAAGAACATATAGAATAAAGGTTATGACGTATTATTGGAAGAACTGAAACATATAGTAGTAGCAATCAAAGCAAAACAGGAAAGATATGACAATAGAACAAAGCTATTCAGGCAAAACAAATTGTTTGAAGCAAATCAGAAGAAAGTGTTTGAGAAACTAAATGGACAAATACACGTAGCAATGATATCAGATGTAGATGAAAGCAGGGCATTCTGGAGAGGGATCTGGGACCAACCTGCAGAACATGATGAAGTGAAGTAGCTGCATGAAATCCAAGATAGGTTAAGAAACATAGAAGGCCAAGAAGACATAAAGATAACTAAAGAAATGATGAAAAAGTAGTTAAGAAAATACCCAAATTGGAAGTGCCCAGGACCGGATGGAGTCCAAGGTTATTGGATGAAGAAGCTAAGAGGATTCTGTGAAAGGATAGTATAACAGCTCGATGAGTGCTTGCAAGAAGGCGCAGTTCCAAGCTGGACGACAAAGAGAAAGACATTGCTAAGTTCAAGGGTCTTGAAAAAGGAAATGTTGCAGCCAACTTTAGACCAATAACATGCTTTCTGCTAATGTGGGAACCAGGTGCCTTGGCCGGTGAAATGTATAGATACTTTCAAAAATCTGGGCTGCTACCTACTGAACAGAAGAAGGAGTGCCGAAAGAGAAGCTCGGGAAAGAAGAATCAGCTCTGAATTGATAATCTAATTATCAGGAACTCCATGAGAAGGCATACAGCCTTGTGCATGGTATGGGGTGACTATCGCAAAGCATACGATATGATACTACACTCCTGGATAAGAAGAACGATGGAAATGTATGGAGTAGCGGAAAATATGAGAAGCCTTATATGGAATAGCATGAAGTGCTGGAAAACGGAATTGACAGCAGGGAAACAAGTATTAGGAGAGGTGAAAACCAAGAGAGGAATCTTCCTGGGGAACACTGTGTCCCCCTTCGTGCTGGGAATGATCCCCTTGAGTGAAATACAGACAACAAAGTTGGGGTATGATCTCGGAAGAGGTAAGGGAAAACTGAACCACTTGTTATTTATGGATGACCTGAACCTATTCACAAAAACTGAGGCAGAAGTGAACAGCCTAGCCCAGTCTGTGCGAATTTCCTCCAATGGTATTAAGATGGAGTTTGGACTCTCAAAATGTGCAACAATGGTGATCAGACGAGGAAAGCTTGTCAGGATAGGAGGCATGTAGTTTCCAAGTGGGCATACTGGGAATACTTGAGGCAGATGGAATGCCTGGGAATACTTGAAGCAGATGGAATCAAACACCACGGCATGAAGGTAAAGGCAAAAGGAGAGTACCTGCGGCGAGTGAGAGAAATATTGTCTTCAAAGCTGAGTGTCAGAAATATAATTTCGGCAATAAACTCGCGCGCAGTCGCAGCAATTCGCTATAGCGCTGAAATCCTGAAGTGGACAGAGGAGGGACTAAAGGAGAAGGGCAGGAAATCAAGAAAGCTCCTAACGATGCATGGAGCCCATTATCCACGTGAAGACACTGATCGCCTATACACGAAGAGAGCAAATGGAGGAAGGGGACTGATAAGTGTGGATGACTGCGTGTGTCGAACTCGAGAGCTTAATGAGATACCTAGCCCAAAATAAGGAAACTTTGCTAGTGACAGTTATGAACGAAGGAGTATTGAAAGCAGAGAAAAAAAGAAAAACAAAGGAAGAAGTGCAAAAAAGACACGAAGAAGAATTACAGAAGAAGAGATGGCACAATCATACTCATGTAGCCACAACAGAAGTTGCTGGAAAAAATAGGTGGGATTGGCTGATGAAATGAACACTAAAAATAGGAAACTGGTAGCACAAGACCAAGTTTTGTCCACGAACGGGAAGGTCAACCTTAGGAATGAGCAAGTGTCTCCGCTATGCCGCATCTGCAATAGAATGGATGAAACCATTGCCCATAATTCGAGCGAATGCTCGAGACTTTCCCAAAACCACTACAAGTTGTGGTGACACGACCAGGTAGCGAAGGAGCTACATTGGAAACTGCGAAAAGTGGGGGCTAGAGAGAGGCAAGACGTGGTATGAGCAGAAACCGCAGAGATTGGCGGAGTCGGAGACTAGCAAAATCCTTTGGGATTTCCCCATCCAAACAGATCAGATGCTAGAAAATAACAGACGGGACCTGGTGGCGGTGGCCAAGGTGTACCGCATATACAGTTGATGGTGCATGTCTCTATGACGAACGAATAGTCAAGAAAGAAGGCGGTAAGATAGATAAATACAACCCTTTTAAGTACGTACTAGCTCGGCTCTGGAAAATGAAGAAGATGAAGCTAGTGCCAGTTATTGTTGGGTCCTCTGGAACAGTATCAGAAGACCTCAAGGGAAATATGAAGGAAATTGGAATAGAGTGCCCAGGAGAAATGTTACAAAAGGTTAGCTTTCTTGGCACGGTCAGAATAACAAGGAAAGTATTAGATAACTGAAAAATGCGAATAGCATGATACCGTAGGCTGCAAGAAGCAAGTCCGCTACACATGAAAGCACATATACCTCCACATAACACAAACCCATACATACACACACGTTCATACACACACACGCATACATACAGACACACGCTCACATACACGCACGCGCACGCACATCAATGCACATATACCTTACATATACCTCCCACACACACCACACACACAACACGCACACCCGCACACACGCACATATACATGCGCACACGTACAAACAATCACGCACACACACGCACTCACATACACGCAATAAAACTCACACATCTCCACGTTCACACACACATATGCACACGCACGCACACACATGCATACACATACATGGTCATATACACACACGCACGTATACGGACACACACGCATGCAGGCACACGCACGGACACACGAATGTATATATATGTATGTACATATGTATATATATATATATATATATATATATATATATATATATATATATATATATGTACGTATGTATATATATATATATATATATATATATATATATATATGCATACATACGTACATATATATTATGTGGCTATTATGTTGAACTGTCGTATGTCCAACTATGGCCACTTTTGCTTGCTATAGCCGGTTCATTTGATGAAACTATCGTATCTCCAGCTGCTTCAGATGCCAAAATACCAAACATTGTCAAAGTCTAGTACAACGGTTTCGCTATGAAATGGTGAAACTATCTTTTCTTTCCACACACACACACACACACACACACACACACACACACACACACACACACACACACACACATACAGCTCGCTTCAGCCATGTAACCACACACGTGCATGGATTTTTTTCCTTCTCCAGACCTTCCGTTTCTCCACTTTCTGGCGAAGATCCATGCCCCAAACGCTACTCTTTTTACCCACTTTACTGCGTCAAGCTAATCACATTCTATGTGTTCGTCCTTTTGACCGTTGTTGCTTCATTTGCGACAATTTTCATTTTTGATTTACCTATATCTATCTTTCTATCTATCTATGTCCTTATATATATATATAAATGTATAAAGGGTGAAGATATATAATATGATATAATATGATATAATATAATATAATACATACATCCATACATACATACATACATATATATATATATATATATATATATATATATATATATATATATACTTTTACGATATTGAGGTCAGACTAAGTTGAAGTCAGACTAAATAATGTTCTAAAAGCAAGTCTACTCAGTGTTGTTGGTTTGACATGAGAACAATAAATATTCGGTGTTCCACATCAGTCTTAACTCGACCAACTTTTAATCGTTTCAAATTTTGTCACAGGGCCAACAATACCGAGGGAGAAGCGGTGGGGAGTAAGTCGATTACATATTGAGCATGGGTCGAAGGAGACTTGACTGCTATTCCTAGCATGTTGACTGATTAAATAGAAGTTGTCCTATTTGATTAACCTTTGTTATTGTGATTTTGCAACATCGGCGCTTAATGATCATATCACATATTAACCGCGCTCCAGTTGAGACCATCCTGTATGAGTGACTCGTGTCCATTGTTGCAAGTTCAACAACCACAAAGAATTTCATCAGTTATCTCGACAGAATCTCCTCCTGTTGTTTATCGTCTATTTAACTTTCTCTCATCACATCAAAATGCTTACAGCACGGATTCTGTGTTTGAAATGTTTTTCTGTAAACAAAACAGGTCATAATGACTCACCGCCCCCCCCTTCAATTAAACGGACGAATATTTATAAATTGCGGTTTTTCGAATGTCAGATTTGAATTATTGACTGCATTATAAAAAGAATTGGTGTTAGGCCAATTGTGGAAATTATTTTCTACTTTTGAGAATTCTCATTAAAGCTGTGATAAAGCTGCCACGTTGCTGATTCTAAAAAGATGCGCAGTTACCCTCCAATGTGCCCCAACTTACTGTTGCACCGCTACTCATTCGTGTACTGCAAGGTTTATCTGGCTACTCAGCAGATTTTGAAACATAATCGAAGTTTTAAGAAGTCAGTAAGTGAGCATTTTGAAAAATATGTTTTACAGAATTTCAACACAATTACAACTAACACAATTTTAATTAACAAAACACAGTAAGCTTTTAAATTCGATTTTAAAAAGTCTTCCATGGAGGTGGTGCCCCCAATTCTTCATTTGGTCTTCAATGTTCGAGGAAGTGAAACAGATTTAAACTCTCTACTCGGCACTAGAAAGAGCAGAAAATCTCCCTCGAAATGGACAGACTGGAAAATGAAGGAAACGATTTACAGAAAAATGTGATGATCACGACTGAAACGCATTTGACCAATGATCTGCTCGATAAGAACTTGGGTTCTCAGAAACACCAACAATGACGGCGGGAACAACAAAAACAACAACAAAGGAAAAGAAAATGACAGTTGCGGGGGCGAGGTATTGGTTAACAATATATGTTTGGTGGTTTTAGGCAATTTGACCGCAAATATCAGGAAGACTGGATCCTTGCGGAAGAAAAATGACTTATAAAAGAAAGAATGCAATGATAAAAGCTTCATTTATATTTATTTCTTGAACAAAGGACTATTTAGCTAAACCTATCATTGGATCCATTCATATAACTTCTGTCGGTGCCAAGAAGGAAGTCTCCAAGTCGAACCTTGTCTTGCTATATATAGAAAATCAAATATCTTGTAAATTACAAACTCGTGTCTTACAAAACAACTATTTGACAATGCGGTGCCTGATATACAAAACTAAAGAGGAAAACATGATCAAGCAACTTTGGTAGTAAATCTAGTGGGTTTTAGGGCTCATCTGGAGTTACAGATTTACTATAATATGTTGGGTTCTACTAAATGTTTCCAGTGGAAATTTCTATTTTGAATTTTTGAATCCACGTCGAATTTTATGGAGGCCACTGCAGACCACTACGATGAGAGGAGACAATTACGATCGCTACAGAAAATACAGAGCACATTGCTAACTGCACTAAAGAAAGACCAGAATATGGTGTCCACTCCATTGAAGAGAGACCAGTAAATCAATGATAGTGAAGAGAGGCCACTGTGTTGTGAAGAGAGGCCACTGTGTTGTGAAGAGAGGCCACTGTGTTGTGAAGAGAGGCCAGTGTTGTGAAGAGAGGCCACTGTGTTGTGAAGAGAGGCCACTGTGTTGTGAAGAGAGGCCACTGTGTTGTGAAGAGAGGCCACTGTGTTGCGAAGAGAGGCCACTGTGTTGCGAAGAGAGGCTAGTTGATACGCTACAGAGGCTACAATGACCAGTACATTAAAGAGTTCCACTATCTTCTCTAATACGATAAATATAGACCAGAGAGTGTGATAGAGTAGGAAGAGAGAACGAGTGAAAGGGAGAGAGAGGGAGAGAGAAAGAGAGAGAGAGAGAATAAGAGAGCGAGAGAGAGAGAATGAGAGAGAATGAGAGAGAGAGAGAGAGAGCATTACAAACACTCCCTTAACTGTGTTTGTGAAATGACTATCACATTATGTTCCATCGCCAGGCTGTTGTTAAGGACATCTCTGTCGAAGTAGGTGTAGCTAAAGAGACTCTGGAAGGATCTTGGAAAGGAAAATTATAGTGGGGAGAATAATAACATGTTACAGAATACAGGGGGCGGGGGCTCACACCAAACACAGCAATACAACACACACGCATACACGCATGAGCACACACGCACACAGACACAGACACAGACACACACACACACACACACACACACACACACATTCATGCAGGCATTATTTTGTGGTATAAGTAGGGATATGCTCAATACACATTATATATGTACGAGTGTGTGGGTGTTTGTTTATACGTAAATACATGTATATACACATACACACGCAAACACCTACATACGTTCCTCAGCCCAATATCTTTCATACCATTTTTATTCCCTTCTTCTTCTTCTTCTTCCCGCCTCCTTTATTTTCTCCAAGCTTTCTTCCTTTCTATCGTTCCTTTTCTCGTTTCTAATTTTACTACAAATCTTTTTGTTGTTCGTATTTCACCAATATAATTTCCTTTCTTTAATTTTTGTTTTACTTTTTTTTTTAGTTTTCTTTCTTTTTTTCTTTCTCTTTCTTCTCTCCTTCAACTTCTATATTTATAGAATCCAATTGGTCCCACTTTCTCTATTTTGTCTGTCTGTCGGTCTCTTACCCTCTCTTACTTCTGTCTGTCAGTCTCCCCTTTTCGCACACATCCCCCCCCTCTCTCTCGTTTCCTCAGTCATAATTTTTTCCAATTCAATTTTCTGTTACCTTTTGTTTTCGTATTCTTTTATCTGATTTGTCATCCGTCCATCAATCAATCAATCAGTCCATCACTCAATCACACATTCTATCTATCTATCTATCTATCTATCTATCTATCTATCTATCTATCTATCTATCTATCTATCTATCTATCTATCTATCTATCTATCTATCTACCTACCTACCTATCTATCCATCTATCTATCTATCTATCTATTTATCTATCTATCTATCATCATGGACGGACGGTAGACACATCGGCTCCCATGTAAGTTGCATTTTTCACCTCTTAAAAGACCTATTTTGTTTTAAAATTTTGTATAAGTTGTGTATAACACAAAATACTTCGTGAACATATATTTTTCAAATCGGAAATAGCTCTATTTAGAGCCTTATTTCCAAAAATTCAAACATATCTTCCTCGTTCCTAGCCATATTCTTTAAAACGAATATGGCTAAGGTTTTCAACGAGGCCGACTTCCCGCTCCTAATGCCAGAGGCGAAAACACTTAATGCCGTTCCGCATGAACGCAGACAAGTGATGAAGAAGAGCAATGATTCTGAGTCAACTGCTGCTGCCTCAACCACCACCACTATCACCATCACGTGTACAAACTCTGCTGCTACAGCAGTCTTGCCTGCCACCGTCACCAGTGACAACAACAACAACAACGACAAAGACAACAACAACAACAGCAACAACAACGACAACGACACAAATGTCCTTGCTAACACGACCACTGTCCTCACCACTGCTACTACCAGTGACAATAACAACAGCAACAACAACAGGACACCGACCTTCAACACCAACACCACCACTACTTCGACAAACTCTGCCGCCACTACCACCACCTTTGAACCTGGCAGTACCAACACCACTGTCAATACCACCATCAACAACTACAAGACGAACAAGATAAACAACACCACAAACGCCACAAACAACATATCTGCCAGCATCACAAAAACAAATTTTGCCGATGCAACGAAAGAAAAAAGAACAATATTAACATTCACCCAAAAACAAATCAATGACACAAAATCCCTTCTCACGAAAGAAGGTGACACTGTACAAATACACATACCAAAAGCAATTATTGAAAATACAAACAAGAAGCACATATCATACAGACTTATCAACAAGAAAACGAAGCGACCGGAGAATTTCTCCACCCAAAAAATTGAGATTTGTCTCAAACCGATATGGCCCTTTCAAAGTCATGTTACTTGGGGACGAAAATTTGCCACGGTCCTAGTACGCTTTAAGAGCGAACAGTTAGCGAAGGAATTTTCAACACTCTCTCTCCACACAGATGACTTGGTGATGATACCGAGTTATCTTGGACAGAGAGTGCCGAAGGTGACAGTAAAGAATGTCCCTTCACAAGTGGAAACACAGTGGATAGTAGGTTCTATATGCCTCGAAATGGAGGAGGCAAATATATTAGAAATTGCTACTGCAGAGGAGAAAAACTGGGAAGGGGGAAAAAAAGTCGAAGTCCTCCTCCACATCACTGAAGAGGAGTGCCAAAAGATCCCCACACACATCCAACTGGCAAAGGACCACAAGTTATATGTAGTGGTGGAAGGAAGGCGGCCACGTTGTTATGTATGCGGCAGCGAGGCACACCTCAAGGACAGTTGCCCAACCGCCGCCAACCAAAAAAAGCAACAAGGGCAACCACCAAAACCCGGAAAAAAACCCTACTACCAACACCACCATCAACAATCAAAACAAGAGAAACACAAGCAACACTGGCAACTGAGAAGACAACAGCATCTGCAAAAACAACAAGTGAGGAAGCAGGGGAAAAGAAAGAAAATTCCAAGACTGTTTCCCCCTCCCCCACATCACACACACCTCACACAAATAACAAGCCATCAGCACCAACAAAAACAGCAACACAACCACTCACACAAGCACACACAGACGCTCACAATTTGCCCCTACCCCCTTCCGATTCCTCAGAACCTTCGTCGGAAGATGAAAGTAATGAGGAATGGCAAATAGCCCAGAAAGGAAGGAGGAAGAGGAGCAAGAAAAGAAAAGCGAACGCAAACAAAGCAGGGAGATACACAACTCCCGAAAACACTCCAGACACCAACACAAGCACACACAACTACAACACAAGCAACAAAACCCCAAAAGCAAGTACACACACAATGCTCACTGCCATCAACACAAAAAACTCAGAGTTGATGGAATACATCAACACAAAAACAAACATAACAAACGAAGACATAAAAACCAGCAACCACCCATACACAACACCGCCAGAACACATCAAAATACTACACATAACACCAACCCTGCACCACACACTAAAATCTATTTTTCCAAAGGCAGTTGGCAAATGCCAAAAATACCTGGCGAAAAAACTATATAGTGATCTCCTCGAAGAAAACCCGAAGGAGGAGACACAAAAACTCTCAAACGGTAAGTGACTCTCTTTATAAAACTTTAACACTCAAATCAAAATGATGCTCAAGATTGGTTGTGTAAATGCGCGTGGCTTGGGGTCCCCTTGGAAACAAGGGTACCTCCTAAATGACATAAAGTCACATAAACTAGAAATCATAGCCATAAGCGAGACCAGACTCCATGATCCGCGGGCCCTATCGTCCATGTTTGGCAGACAGTTTAACATTTATTTTTCTCCCTGTCTGCCGAGAATGGGCGGTAGTGGCACGGCGGTACTCTTTCGCATAAGTCTGGATCTCGAAGTAAAGACAGTATTCATAGACCCGGAGGGTAGATTGGTTGTTCTGGATGTCGATGGCAGCGATGGGTGTGCTTTTCGACTCATATCAGTATACGCACCACCTTTAACAGGTAGGCCGGATTTCTTTCGACGTCTAGAAGTATTCCTAGGAACGTCTCGTCCTTTACTTTTAGTGGGGGATTGGAATGCTACCTTGGACACGCATCTAGACTATGTGGGCAGAGATAGGAATAGACGGGGATGCAAATGCCTCAAAGACCTGCTCAGACGCTTTCAACTGTCTGACAGGTACCGACTCGATTACCCGAATGCGCCAATGTGGACATGGACAAACCGCATCGGGTCGTCGAGATCGTATCTAGATAGAATACTGTGTAGGAGAGTAGATAGAGATAGCATAGGGTGTCCACAATTTCACATAGTCAGCTACACGGATCACAAACTTGTGACGTGTACGCTAGACTTAGATAAGACACATAGGCAGGGCTCCGGTTACTGGAAACTAAACGCGTCTTTCCCGTCGAGACCAGTTTTCAGAGACCGGATTAGCACGTTAGTAAAGAGGGCTTTGACAGGAGCCATCATCAATAACAAATGGTGGTTTGCCCTCAAGAGAGCAATAAAAGCAGAAGCGGTTAGGTATAGCAAAGCACTAGCCATAGACAGAAACAGAGTAGAGGGTGAACTAGTTAAGAAGCTAGAAGAGGCAATTAGAAGTGGCATTGCATCCGACGTTTTGGCGGCGAGGTTGGCCCTTGACCAACACTTCAACGCCAAACACGAAGGGTGCGTTGTCAGGGCTAGGATGCGTGCTCTAAGAAACGAAGGTGTTGGAGCCGCACGAGAGGCCCGGGTGGCGGAGGCGCAACAGGGCAACAAAGCCACCATTCGGTCTCTGGTGGACGAACAGGGGCGCGAACTGCTCGAGCCAAGCAAAATGTGTGAGGCCTTTCAGCGGCACTTTGCTCGACTGTTTGGGACGAATGGCGAGCGAGAACGCAGGGTGGACTTCAGTGCCTACCTGCACAGCCTGCCACGACTCTCGGCAAGAGAGGCGGAGTGCTGCGAAGGTGCCATCACGGCGGCGGAAGTGAGGGACGCGATGGCGGGATGCTCGAGGGACAAATCTCCGGGTTTGGATGGTCTGCCCTACGAGCTTTACAACTGTAAGCCAGACTTGTTTGGAGACGTCTTGGTGGCGGTGTACTGCAACTGGCAGCAAAACGGGAGCATTCCCGGTTTTGTGAGTCGAGGAGCCGTAACGCTGCTGAAGAAAGATCCAAACAAGGGGGACGTCATAGATAACTTTAGGCCCATCACTCTGCTCAATGCAGACTTGAAAATTTTGGCCAAGGTGTTAGCCAAGCGGTTGGCGCTTGTCATCGAGAAACTGATCGGCAAGGCGCAAACGTGCGCGGTGCCGGGCAGGAGCATCCATGACAACCTCCATCTGATGCGCTACATCATAGAGAGGGTAGTTAAGGAACCTGGCATGGGTGGGGCCCTGATCAATTTAGATCAATCGAAAGCTTTCGATAGGGTAGACCATCAATACTTGGAGGCTGTCCTCATAGCAGCCGGCTTCGGTCCCATTTTCCGCGGCTGGATGGCTGCCTTGTACAGAGGCATCCGTTCGGTAGTTCGCGTCAATGGGCATCTATCAAGACCCTTCGACATTGCACGTTCGGTCCGTCAGGGATGCCCCCTCTCGTCGCTTCTGTACGTGTTGACTCTCGAGCCACTACAGCGGAAGCTGGCGACGCTGAGGGGCATCCCGCGAGAGTTGGGATGCGGGACGAGCGTGTCGGCATACGCGGACGACGTCACCGTCATAGTGTCTAGCCAAAAGCACATCGAGCTTGTCGGCGAGACACTGAGAGACTACGAAGCGGTAACGGGAGCGAAAATCAACCGGGATAAGTCAGTGGGCTTGCGGCTCGGCACCTGGAGAAGCAACCCCATGCCGTCAAGTAGCGCCTCCGTCGTGGGACGTTGGACTGACGGTCCGGTTGAGATGCTCGGGGTCTGGTTTGGTCCAGACCTCCAAACGGAGAAGAACTGGGACGAGATAACGAGAAGGGTGGCCACTCTAGCCCGGCAATGGGCCGAGAGGAAGCTTTCCCTGAAAGGTCGGGCGGAGGTGGCGAACACGTACATCGCGTCCGTCATCTACTACCGCCTGACCGTCGTTCCTTGTCCCGACCCTACCATCACCAAACTGGAGCGCATCCTCTTCCGCTTCTTGTGGAAAGGAAGCGTTCCGATGGTTAGGCGATCCGTTTGCTGCCAACACCCGTTAAAAGGAGGACTGGGCATGCCGTGGTTGATGATGCGCAGACACGCGCTGAGACTGCGACATCTCCGGCTCTACGTAGACAGCGGTGAACAGGTGTGGTCACCGTTTGTGCGGCGCGCTTTCCCGCAGCTCGTCTCCATGACCGAACTGCAGTCATGGATCAAGAAGAGGCCGAGGAAGGGCGAATGGCACCGCGAGTGTCGCGCTGCTCTTCGGCAACTCCAACAACCCGGGTCAACCTTGAGCGACTGCATCACAACTAACGCATTCTATAGTGGATTAGTGGAGGGAAGGTACGACGACGATCTCGGGGCGAACCTGGGCGTCGACGAGGAATACCTGACCCGCCTGTTTAAGACGACCTTCGGGCCGGGACCTATGGACAACTTCCAGAGATCCCTGGCCTGGCAGTGCTATCGAGAAGCACTACCCGTTCGGGATAAGCTCTACAGGCATGGCTCGAGAAACACGGGGCCGACCTGTCCGAGATGCCGGCAGAGCGACGAAACCGTTCTGCACGCACTCGTACAGTGTCCCACCATTTCCGAGCTGTGGGCTTAC
>NC_142949.1:20977290-20997290 GCF_046866305.1 Octopus bimaculoides | reverse complement strand
TGAGTCACTGAAAAAGCTTGGAGAAACCACCCAAAGAAGGATGCGGACATGAATGTGAAAACGATCCATTACGATCCTTTAGCACACATGCGTTTAGCAACAAACCAAGCAGTCGACAAAATATGTGGGTCAGTGATCCCATATCCGCCGTACAACCCGGTTCTGAAACCCTTATTTAGTCGAGGGTTTTGGGACACCAATTGCATTGCACAGATAACGTGAAAGGTATTGTGAAAAAGTGGCTGCAACAATGCACGCATAATTTTTTTCCCAAAAGGATTCGGGGTTCACCGATGCGAAAATACATTGCCTCTGATAACGACAATGTTGTTGTAATACCTTTGGTATTCTTGGTATGCAATCTGCTGGCGGTGCAGAGTGCAGACGTAGATGCACTCTGAACCGCCAGCAGATTGCATACCCAGAATACCGAATGATACCTTTTAGTGATCATATTGAGAAATGCGCAAAACAAATGCTACCACAATTTATAATCTTTCCTTTTTATCAATGTGCCATTAAAACACCAACACAGATTAGATTAAATAAGGAAACCTTTTTCATTCAAAAATACAAACCCAAACTTAACCATTGCTAACACATTTAAATAAGGAAATTCATCACCCCACTGAGGAAAAAAAAGGGGAAAAAAATATAGAACAAAACCATGGTAAATTAATCAAATTCTACCACCTCCTAGATTTCGATTATCTCCCCTATACCGGAAGAAATCCCTAATTACCTCCCCCGATCTAGAACTCTTCTTTCTCAGACTGGAGCGGACACGACACAATGAAGTAGAGAAATTTGAAAAGACAACACGAAACCGGTTATTTCTCAAAATACAATGTTTATATACCAAAAAGATTTTCTAACATTTTTCTAACATTTTTCTAACATTTTTCTGACATAATTTAAATATATACTTTAACCAAGTAACACAAGCCTTCTGTAGTTTTTTCACTCTTATTATCTTTTATACATCCAACCACGTGCTTTCACATACCAAATTTCTCACACATATATATATATATATATATATACACACACACACACACACACACACACACACTTACACACACACACACACACACACACACACACACACACACACACACACACACACACACATAATATTAGGGATAAAATCCAAAATTACAGCTAAAATCTCAATTAAAACCAATTTATTAAAAATTAAAATTAAATTAAGTTTCACAGTATAAAATATATATAAACATATTTATATACTTATATATATAATACTATATATTTATAATATATAATATATTATATATATTAGAGATATTACTATTTCTAAGTCTCTCTAAAGCAGACGACGGCAGCGGTACTGAATATTAATCGTTATCGCCAAGCCAACATGGCAGTCCAAAAAATAGGACGAATGATGCCGTTGATTAGCTCCAAGAGGCCATCGCTTCTAGCTAGCTATGTGACACAGGAACCTGTGTCTTTTATAACTTTCGAACAGGGGAGGTCAGCCGCTTCCCCTTGCTGGTCTGGCATCTACAGACTAGTTTCGGGGTATTGCTCCTTATCAATGTAGAGCAGCCGAACCCAGCAGGCGTCGCTATTGACCGTCTGTACGAAGGATTACTTACCTAATTTCAGTGGAATACATCCAATAATATAGATATTATGTATATATATTATATATATAATACTATATATAATACTATATATTTATAATACCATATATATATATATATATATATATATATATATATATATATATATATATATATATATATATATATATATATATATATATGATTATTGTTAATTGCAAACGAGTATGACCTGGTATCATGTACGAGGCTTTCGCTTATTGCGTGAGTGTGTATGTATGTGCATGTGTGTATATGTGCGTATATGGGTGTGTGTGTGTATACAATACATAAATACATATGTGTTTATATATCGCGATTAGAAACCAGTTTCTGTTAGTTTCGAGTTCCCAAGTGTTTTTCAGTGTTCGTTATTATTTATAAAATCTGGTTTGTTTTGGTGAGATGCGACCAGTGTTCATTATATATTTATTACATTATGTATGTCCCTGGCTAAATCTACATCATACTGTAAGCCATATCGTGTATGTTTACATTCTCATAAATATATTCATGCGATTTTGTCGTGGAGAAAATTGTCGTGTAACGTTAGTCGCATATGTTTCGCACATATTTAGTCTTATGCCACGAGATATACTCTGTGTAACAAATCTCTGCTAGAGTTTCTTCCATAAATAGAAGCTTAACTGCAATAAAGATGGCTGAATCAATCATATCAAAAGTTGGTGCGGTAGTGTTGTTACTATCTCAGTCTGTCTTCATTCATCAGACCTGTGATTAAATGCATTCCTACCATGACTGTCTCGTCCGCTTTTTCAGGAAGAGCGTGATTAGATTTACACTTTTTATTGTGGTCTTGTTTTGTAAGAATAAATAAATAAATAAATAAATAAATAAGAAATACGCCAAAGAAGATTTGCCTATTATTTCTAGCAGAATGAGTGAGCACAAACACTCTCCATGTTGTGCTTGTGATTAATGTTTATATTAATGAGAAGGATTGAGCAAAATCGGATCATCATGGGAATTGGGCTCGCACATCGTTGATTAGCAAAACATTTAGACACAGGCGGACGCTCTGCCATTCATTTTAAGTGACCCCGGTTTATACAGGGAAATATCGTTTAACCGAAATTCGAATACCCAACAAAATTCGAAATCTTTTTGAGAGAGAAACACGCTACAAATGTAAAATTCACGATGACGTTGAGGAAAATTTTCAAAAGCCTTTCTGATGAGATGTAGCAGTTATTGAGAAGACAACATTTAATATACGATCGACTTGAAAAATCTTTTGTTTTGCTTTTTGTCAGAATTTAGCAATATCCAGTGTGTTGCAGTTACTCAGACCAGGTCTCCAATTTGAAGACACCCCATGAGTGATGGTCTCATTATTCCTCACATACCACCTCATACCCAACACTCTCTGATGCCCTAAGCACTGACTTTCTTCTTTGAATAAGTCATACAAATACAGGAAATTCGAACTGTTTTCAGTGGCGGCTCGTGTATAGGAACTGCGGAAGTGCAGTACCCTCTATTTCCACTCAATATTATCGATAACATTCAATATAATGAGTCCTTTTTTCTTTAATTCTTTCTTTATACTTGTGCATTACATAATCCTTAAGCTTAATGTCAGTAGCCATTCCCTAGTTTATGAATAAAATACGAAAACCTTTGTATAGAACTTTGCACTTCACAGTTCCAGCGACGCGGTATTTGGCTGTTGGGCGCATGCTCACATGTCCGAGATAGGAAGCTTCACACTAGGAAGAGAGAGCACTGCGTGAATGACAGTGCCGGGTGAAAGGTAATGTTTCTTTTTGACTCTGCGAGTGTTTGCTTAAAAACGTGTTTATATTCTTGAATGTGATAAAGTGTAGAATTAGATTATTATCCTGCTTCCAGCTTCAGTGTTACTGCCAGGATCTGAAAAATAGGGCACATTTCCCCTCCTTATTTTGTGCTTTAGGGGGGATTTTTGAAAAACATGGGGGAATTCGCGGTGGTGTTCAGTGAACAATTTAAGCACATTACCCGGCAGTGGCCAAAACTCAAATATGTTTATTTCTTTTTACACAATATTAAATTGACGGCTAAACATTTTCTGAAGCAGCACCCTCACTAATTTTATCTACGAGCCGTAACTGACTGTTTTAGTAAAGAAGTCTTTCAAACATGGAATTGAAACCGCCTCGCGTTACGTACCTTATAATGACCATATAAGGAATTGGGAAAACAACAGAAGCTTTCTCTAGTGAAAATATCGCTGTATCTGTCAGTAATCTCGAGATTTCTAACATCACATTCTGTTTTCTCTATCTTTTGATCTGAACACCATGGCAACCGGCAGCTTCAACTCTTTTGTTTCTCATTAGTTCAATCACCGATAAAGGAAATGAAAGAGCAGCGTTCACTTACAGAAACGCATGCACGTGCGCGCGCACACACACAGAGACACACAGGCAGATATACATACGCCCCCTCGTAATCACATATATATGCCCACACACACACACACGCACATGAAACACACGCATAGACTTATTAATAAGTAATCAGGAAATTTTAAAACAGTTTTATAATAAAATAGAAATACTTACCCTGCACTGAGCACTCTTTTCTTCCATCTCGGCAAATATAATTATATACATTTCATATATAGATTTTGTAGATATTCAGTTAGTTAGATAGATAGATAAATAGATAGATAGATAGATGGATAGATGGATGGATAGATGTGTGTGCATATGTGTGTGTGATGCGTGAGAGATAGATAGTGAAAGAGGAGGAGAGAGAGAGAAATAATTTACCTGACATAAATACTCCTGATTCCTTGCTGTGTTACTATCTTTCAGAAGAAATCGTTGCCATGTCTCAAGCATCTATATTTCAGCATTGTATCTCGTTTAACGAGGACTCTGCCATTGAAGGCTCTATTCACTTCCAGCTGCCCTGAGCCACCAACATTTATAGTCTATTCATCGCAGCCACATTTAGGAATTCACAACCCACGTTTCAAGTGAAGTTAACCGCGCAATGAAGATTTGCAGTGATTTAGAAATGGAGAGAACGACAACCAAAACTGCAGACCACAGCCTCTTCATGAGTTTGGACTTACCCATTACGCTTCGGTGAACCATTACTTCTTCGAGATCACTTTACCCAGTCACTTTGGAACTACAAAACTGAGCGACTTAGCTCAGAAATCCTGTTAAAATGGAACCTGCCACCCGATGCAAAGATTTCAATTTTTTTCCTACTCCTTTCCTCCACATTGTCTGAAAGCGATTTCTTATATGTATAATACAAATAAAGATACATACAAATATTTCTCTCAATCTCATTATTTATATGTGTATATATATATATATATATATATATATATATATATATATATATATATATATATATATGTGTGTGTGTGTGTGTGTGTGTGTGTGTGTGTCTATCTGTCTATCTATCTATCTATCTATCTATCTATCTATCTATCTATCTATCTATCTGTCTATCTATTTATCTATATACTCGTCTCCCTCACTATCTTTCTATCTATATATAAAGCAAAGCCATGCCGGTGTAGGCCATATCTCTCCATTAGTAACCCACTCCACTCTCCTGTTCTCTGTTACTTTGTGAATTTTCAATAAAGTTATTATAGAAGAACGTAGAATGTTCTTACAGCGTTATGCAAGTAGCATGTGTTTCCACATCTATACTGAATTATTTTATGTTTATTCCTCGTCCTGCTCTGTTAATAATGTGTTGGTAGCAAGGGAATTACCTTTCCTCAGAAGAATGTAATTAGATACAAAATGTATATTTGTATCTAAATATAAGTGCAATGTTTTCTGTATTTGAATTTATGAAAAAATATATATTTAGATTTAAATAAGCATTAAGTGAATGTCTTAAAATTCTGAATACAATGTTTTGTTCAGTTTTACAAAAAAATATTCACGATTTAGCAAATAAACTGAATAAAATACATGAAAGAGTATTTACTGAACTATCGCTAAGAATCTTTTATTGTTCAGCTTTATATCATCTCAGTACAGATTGTAGGGACAAGGGCCGTTCCATCCGTTACCATCTGGCCTCGCTCCCCCGGACCCTCTTTCTTCAAAAGGTCTTTTTATATTTATAAGAGTGGATGTTATTTGAGGGATATTTCACTGCTATTCGTTGTAAGTGGAACAATTCCTTAGGGCAAGAATGTTGACCTTTGCAAAATGGCATTTCTGGAAGAGTGTGGCAAAAGGGTATGTGTGTATATTCTTTATGAAATTTATTGTTTCGAACGGAAGTATGAACCATTAGAAATAACATCATTTTATTAAGAACATCAAAACTTTATAATCTTGTATATGTTCACTTAACCCTGAAAAGATGATGACTCACGGCTGTTGGTCACAGTTTCAGAGACATTCTTGAGTGAATGTGGATTCAATTTTTTCTTTGTCAGTCAAAGGAAAATCAAGAAATGTCCTGAATTCTCAAGTAGTTCTTGTGCACCACAATCAATGTGGAAGTCCTAAACTTTTAAAATGTTTTGAATGAGAACATAGTTAAACAGCCACATTTTCAAAACACTTCAGAAAAACACGCAAGTTTGTAGAAATAGTATCAGTGAATTCAACAACTTCGATAAAAAGCGCATAAGCAACACCCGAGAGAACCACTACACTAGCAATAAGGAACGAGAAACTAAATTCTTTAACTCTCATAATTAACTTGGGTAAGCATATAAAATATATAGCCACAGATTAATATATCCACAGCCATCAATAAACATATCGATATCCCCCCCCCCCCCCCCTCTGTAATCTATGTTGGGATGCACACTATCATCAAGAGGTACAGAAGAAAAGCAATTGTAGCTGAGCGAGTTCGCCTTGATCTCAAGTGCTGCAACCGTCGCCTAAATCTAAAGAAAGAGAGGAATCGTGTGAATAGTTTGTAAGCGTTCATAATGTCCTCTCTGTCATACTACATTTCGGACATAAAATATGTTGTAGCGTGCAGTTACCTCCCTGGACAGTTGAAAATATGGTTTAACTGATGAGAGGAATCCATGTGCCGCACTTCAAGCATTCAGCCGACATCCTTCGTGTTACAGCATTTCTTGTTTTGAAATGTTCTGTGGTTACGCAATGATATGAAAACAAATAAATAATACTTCAACTACTCGTCACATTTTTATTGTTATTATCATTATTTTCTTTATTTGTATCCAACAAGAAAGTCGCTATATTTAAGCATTATTAGTATAATATATTTAAATATTATGATAATGTGGGAAAATCTGTTTTATTCATCTTACGCCTGATTGACAACAGCCTCAAATTAGATTTCCAGTGATCTCTTTCATGTTTGTCAATGGTAAACTTCATCAAAATTCTTACCCATTCTATAAATCCCAATCCAACACAGGCTTCTATTTGCTATAACATTACCTCACTAAGATTAATGCCATATGTTTGGAACTTCTCTGGTTAAAAAGAAGAAAATGTATTTCCTTCTCATCTTCTCGTATCCCTTGGCATCACTTAGCCTCTCAGGCACTCTCTCGATTTCCTTCCATTTTTTATTCTTCTGCACTCATATATATATATATACATATGTAAATCTTTTAATATCCATCCATCTATTAATCCATCCATTCCTCCATCCACTCATAATTCCTTCCCTCCCTCTTTGATCGATTTCATCCTTCCATCAATCCATCCATCCACACACGTCATTTCCTACACTTTACCACGTATCCACATATAAATCCACATATCTCTTTATAAACCGACATCTTTATTGATAAATATAAATAACCGTTCTTTCCCGACTTCAATTTCCTTCACCAATACTCCTCAGCCTCTCACCCTCAATCTAAGTCTCTCTCATCAAACCCAATCCCTCATCTCTACAAAGACTCTCTTCTTGCTCATCACTTCCGCATTCATTCTAACAATGTCATTTGTTTTTCTTCGTTTCGTCCAACTTACACCAGTTTTAGATTCATTAAACACTCACCTCTTCTCAGTCCTTCCTTCTCTCTCTCACTCACTCTCTCTCTCTCTCTCTCTCTCTCTCTCTCTCTCTTCACCCCTTCCTCTCTTCACACTTTACCACACAATTAACCCAGAGAGGGAAAACAACCAAACTAACAAACATAAACTTAACGCCACACAACAAAGCACAACGACATAAAATAAACGAATAAACATGTAAAATATTTAAATAAACACTGAAGTAATTTCATTTATTCTGGATTTGATTCAACATAGTTATTCCCCCTCCCCGTTTCTATTTTCCTTAGTGAAGTGCGGCAGATGGCGCTTGTGCTGATTGTATTTCTGATTATATTCAATTGAAAAAACATTTCAACAGTTCCTCTTCCATGATTAACCTAGTTGTCGTTTGTTTCACTCGACCTACATGAAATACGTTAATTTTGTAAAAAATTATTTTAATTTTCACCACGTGTTTTTTATTTGCCTGAAATTGACAGGGTTGGGGGTGAAGAGAAGAATACCGTTGCTTTTGTGTTACATAAACGTGTGTGTATGTGTATATTCATGTATATATGCGTGTATGCGTGCAGTTCTGTGTGTGTGTGTGTGTGTAATATCTATCTATCTATCTATCTATCTATCTATCTGTTTATCTATCTATCTATCTATCTATCTATCTATCTATCTATCTATCTATCTATCTATCTATCTGTCTGTCTGTCTGTCTGTCTGTCTGTCTGTCTGTCTGTCTGTCTGTCTGTCTATATCAAAATTGCAGCGGTTAAACTGGAAAACAATATACAAAGTGGACTTCTGAGAGCAATATGAAAATCAGCGTTGAGAAATTTCAAGCGAGCGCTTCTACGCAGTCATTCCACAAAGAGACGGCAACCAGGATAAACAGCACCAGGAGCTATTAAAATACAGAGTGATCAGTGTGTAATCTGGGAATCAATATGAGTAATTATAAACCATTCCGTGTGTATATCAATGTGATGGCAAAAAAAGAAAAAAGAAAAAAGTAAAATGGCAACTATGTTGGTCCTATAGAGAATATTTGTTGTCAGTTACCTGAGCAACTGTTCCCAATTATACTCGTCATATAGCGTCGACCTAACAAGGTTATTAGAGGCAATCCAACTCTGTTACAAGATGTCTTCAGTACAACAAATGATCAAATGATCTATTGGTGGCCAGGCTGTACAGGAAGTACAGACGGCAAAGGTATGCAGTGAGGTGTGTGTGTATATATATATATATATATATATATATATATATATATATATATATATATATATATATATATATATATATATATATATATAATCAAAATAAGCAGTAAGGATATCCAGAGGTAATGCAGTACGATCGTTTCACGCAACTCCATTTAACTGAACAATGCAACCATTACATCAATTTAAATGCAGAGCAATCCTCAGCTGCACATAGAATTTAATTAAATTAAAGCAGATGGATATTTTTTTATAATTTTACCAAAAATCTCCAAGAAGTTAAAGAGATAGACAAAGAACATGTTGCCTTCACTTCCACTTAGAAGCTGAGTGGAAGAGAAGGCAGCATGCTGAAACAGGTTAATTGGGTATTTCTTCTGGGGAGAATCTACCATAAAGGAGTTACATTCCAAGTGTGTTGGTCGACCCTCGACAGACTCAGATGTGTGAGTTTTGGTAATGCATGCATTTAAAAAAAAACGTTATTAGCATAAACGTATATAAATATATATAAACAAATATGTTTGAAATTGTGCGCGTGTATTTGTAATACATAATAGTTGCTATTTTTGCTGAAGATTCAGTTAGGATGAACTTGGTGTTAGAGAGAGAGAGAGAGAGGGGGAGGGAAGTGGGAGAGATCGGTAACATTCACATTGTAATTATGTGTGTGTGTGTTAAAATATCGGAGACAACAAAAAGTATGACGTATTAAAAACTGCTTGTTAATTACCATATTAGAGTATCGTGTCATCTATATCTATGAGCAGCAGTTATGGTCAATACAAAATATGTAAAGAAAGGAAAACGTAAACGTTACCAAATCCAATTGATAAAAATTTTATATAAAAACCTACAACTACTACGAAATCAATACGTTTTATCTTTAACTTAGTTTAATGAATTATATTGTAAAATATCAACGACATATTCATGAGAAACGTGTTTAATTGCATCCATTGAAACCAAAAATTATACTGCTACCTGTACAGAAAACCTAATATACATCTATACCATTTTATTAATATTTTTATTAACGAGAACTGGTGTGCAAACATCTCTTAAAGGATTATAGCGCCTTGACATGATTATATATATATATATATATATATAAACAAATAATAAATGAGTATATGCATGTATACGTACAGGTATGTGCATACCTACGTCTACCTGTATATATAGGTGCATATCTGGGTACAGGACATTGCAAACAAAACGTAGACAAGAAAATAATAATAACCAGAGTACAGAAAACACACAAGCCACATAGAGAACATTTTCCTTCACCAGCTACCCCCGTTTTAACACCGGCGTTTCGAAGAGTAGGGCAGGACGCATCGTTAAAACGGCTCTCTCTCTCTCTCTCTCTCTCTCTCTCTCTCTCTCTCTCTCTCTCTCTCTCTCTCTCTCTCTCTCTCGCTCTCTATATATATATATATATATAATAGAAGTAGGTTTCAATGAGAAAAGAGACTACTAGTGAATAGCTTTTGATGATACCTGTATGACTCTGAATTTTCTTTAACAATACATAATAATGATTTTTATACCTTTTAATTCTACCTCTGTTCATCTAATTGAATATATATATCGTTACTTTTCATAAAAAGCCTTATTTTTTGTATATCCAATGTGCATTTTCTCTTTTTTCCTTTTACTTTTCCCCAGTGATTGCGAACCTTGTAAAGAGCTTAAAGTATATCAACCATCACTACAAAAATATGGCACCTCTTTTCATTGCTAGAGAACTGGAAGAGGTATCTGGACGATTGCTTTATACTTTGGAAAGACAGCATGGACAAACTCCTCGATTTCAAAATAATGCTCAAGAATATTAATAGCAACATACAATTCACCATGGTATACAGCAGTAAACAACTCCCTTTTCTTGACATCCTAATTAAAATAGTCAATAACCATATCTACTATTTTATCATCTATAAACCAATATCTATTATTTAACTCATGCCTCCCCAAACACATAAAAATTAATATACCTTATAATCTAGCGAAAAGAATCTGTACCATAGTTTCGGACACCTATACTCGTGAACGAAGACACCTTGAACTCAGATCAATACTAATCAAAAGACATTACTCAATATCATTAATAAATGATGGAATTAAACGAGCTAAGGAAATAGACATACGAACATTAAAGGAAGTCAACCGAAATACTAAACCAGACTTTAAAATACTCCCATACATCTCCACACATAACCCTATAAATATCGAATCCTTTAACGTTATCATCCAAAATCTACCCATCCTCACAAGAAATAAAACAATGAACAACATTTTAGGCTCACACAAAATTATCAACAGCAAAATGCAACCTAAATCATTGAAAAAAATTTTAACCAGCGCAAGACTATATCCATTAATAACGGAAGCAAAAGTGAAATAATGTGATTAACCTAACTGTGGTACATGCCCCCACCTTTTGGAGGGTTCAGAGTTCCACTTTAAACAAGGTGAAATATTTAAGATTAAATCAAATTTCACCTGTGCCTCGGAAAATCTATTCTATGCCATTACATGCTTAGGGTGTGGTAATAATTATATTGGCTAAACAGGAATATCACTCCGTCGAAGAACCACTATCTATCAAGAACAAATCTACCACCTACATTACAGACAGATACAGGTCAGGGGGCATATAGAAAGGTGTACTAGGAATCCTAATCCTAATTTCCTAATTTTCCCCTTCTATCAATGTTCACAGAACACCTCAGTACAACAAAGAATGAATAAAGAGGCAACTTACATCAATATCTTCCACAACTAAATATGAACACATAACATAATACAGAACACAATTAACCTATCAATTAATACCACTAACCCCCATACATCCCATACACCATTCACATTACACATCTATATCTACCCTAATTGCACCAAACCCAGAACTACTTACCTCCCTTACACATAATCTTTTTCCTCAGGGACTAGTAGACCTGACAGCGTTCAGTAATCGGTGTGCATTCAAAGCAATGAGTAGTAAGCTTTACGAAACCGGTATGCTTTTGAATCTCCTTAACAGTTCACAATAATGACTTTTATTACCTTTATTCCTACCTCAGTTCATCTAATTGTATATATCTATCGTTACTTTTCATAAAAAGCCTTTACATTTTTTTATCTCCGATGTGCATTTTCGCTTATTTTTCTTCTTACTTTCCCCTTACATTTCCACGTGTAGTTTCTATTTTGTTTTATAACATATTTCTATTATACACACGCACACACACACACAGACACACAGACAGACACACGCACGCACGCACACACACACACACACACACACACACACACACATTTATATTTATATAAATAAGCATAAGATAGTTATTTAAAATACCGATCTTATTAGGTGGCCAGCATGGGAGTAAAAACTTCAAAGTAATAATTATAAAAATTATAATTTAGGGTATCTAAGAGATACCACCATGCTTGAAATATCAGTCAAACGTTAACTCTAAAACCACATTAAATGGACATGTAATGTGGTATTAGAGTTAAGGTTTGAGTGCTATTTCAAGCATGGTGGTATCTCTTAGATACCCTAAATTATAATTATATATATATATATATATATATATATATATATATATATATATATATATATATATATATATATATATATATATATATATATATATATAATATCGTGGAGGATCTAGTGCCTGACTTTGGGATTGAACATTTTACTAACTCTCAATCAGGGAGGCACTGCTTATTGCCAAGGGTCCTATCCTCTTCATCAAGAGTAAAGAAACGATACTTTCATAGCTTTTAATATCATATCAGGAATCCTCACGGATGTACGACGCGTAGATATGGATGTATTTAATATGAGCTTAAATAATTTATCTGAGGTGCTAGAGGAACGTACATCTCGACCTGAATATTAAGATAATATTAAAATATGCAGTGAAGCTCTATATACCCCCATAAACTTACCGGCTGCTATTTCTAGTAATGATTGCACTCCATGTACGCCTGCTTTATATATTTATAATTCTACCTTGTATGGTGCTTTATTCTTGCTGGATACTAATGCTATTTTTATAATATATTAATATTCTCATGCATATTTTCTCACTGATCTTGGTTCTGATTATGACTAGGGCTATGAGCCGACTAAGCACGATTTTAAAATGTTGTTGTCCAAGGTAGACTCAACTGAAGATAATCTATCAGATTCGTGCTCTCGCATGTGATCTGAAGCGTTTGAAACTGCAGTATTGGGTTATCCTTTATCTCTCTAACGGTCTCCGTAGAGGTAAGACAAAATTTTCCTATATTCACCGCTCGCATACATATCTGCCAGTGAATATTCAGAGAAGCTCTACATAGCGCCGAATAAGAAGTTCTACATAAACTTACCGACTGCTATTTCTAGCAATAATCGTACTTCGTGCACACGTGCTTTATACATACATACATACATACATACATACATACATGCATACATTCATCCATCCATCCATACATACATATATATATATATATATATATATATATATATATATATATATATATATATATATATAACTAGATTAGATTAGATAAGAACACACAAATAAAATGAGGAGGAAGATTGTGTGATGAAGGAAGAGACAAAGAGAGAAAGAAATATAAATGAAGTTGAACAAACAACACGTGGTGAAAGCGAAGCAAGAGAAGGGATGTGTGTCCAATGCAACTAAATTCGCAAATGAAAGAAACAGAAGAGATTCGGTTATAAGGTTGCTGGTCTGTTTTTCAAAGAGAAGGAAGAGAAATTAAAACGGTTCATTAAGCCTGTAATGTAAGCAGTGGTTGTTAATTCGTTATCTTTTCCTTTATATACACTTGTTGTATATACAATATATCTGGTAACAAATCATCTTCTCATGTATAAAATATCCTTAACAATGTGTTCGATGGCTGAAAGCTGACCAGTGGTTAAACAATAATAACAACAAAAATATCTCTAACTATAACCCCTATTTAAAATTGCTGATTGGTCCCATAGTGGTGAGAAGGCTCGGCCCCTCTCTCACCTTTGATCTAGTGAAACAACTGGAATGCTAGAAAAAGAGAATTTCATCAGTACTGGGTTGCTGCTTTCCTCATCAAGCACGAAAGGATGGAAAACAAAATTAACCTCGGTGGGATTTGAACTCAGAGCGCGGGGAGCGAGAATGTGGTAATGCATTTTATAGGACATCGTAATGATTCTGCCAGTCATACTCTTTACAACAACTCAATCAAGACATTTCGCTGCTTACTTCGAAGTCCATCTAAAATTACGCAGGTAGTTCAATACTTTTATTTGTTTAACTGGTAAACTGATAAATGTCTCCTGAGAGATATCAACGACTTCAATCAAATAAACGACTTTCATTAGTTTAATTATAATTAATGACTTTGGTGGGGGTAGGATGGCGGATGCTCGGCGGAGTCTGAATTGACCAGCTTCTGTTTGTATCAACTGAAATATCTCTTCATTATAAAGGAAGTCACAAACGCTCAAAATAAACACTAATGGTTGCTTGGGCACATTAAACATGCCATACCACCTTATATGGAATCAATAGATTTATTTTAGACGTACAAATGAAAAATTTGTTTCATTTAGTTTTATTATAATTCAGAAAATATTTTTATTTTGAAAATTAATGTTCATTATTTCGTTTGTACAAGCGTCATAAAATTTGAGAAATGTCAAAATGTAATTTTTGTACCTGTGTAACGTTATCTGTGTACAATGCATTACTGATCACATTCCAGCTAAGAAAAGTTCAACAGTGTCGAGTTATATTAAACATGAGGAAACTGAATTAAAAACCAAACAGAACAACTGACAAGATTCAAAACACTCACCGTTGAGTTTTCTGGGGAAATATAAAGGAAAAATATTTTGGTGCATTTAATGTACGAAACAAAGAGTAACCTAGTGATGGAAGAACGTTTCTGTTTAAAATAGCTGCTAAAATCTTTGTTGGGTTAACATATCGCCTTATATTAAAGGGATGTGTTAGTTGGATTCATAAAAATAACCTAGGAGGGCCCGAAATGGTAAACACTTGTCTATTATAGATGTGCTTGGATCGGTATAACTTGCAGCTAACCCACAGTATCAAAAAACAAAAGAAAAGATAAGGGAAAATTGTTAAAAAATCTGTTTCTCAGCCAATTGGCTCCGGGTTTCATGGAAACTCTCTTGCGTTATTTGTTTAGCCCGAGTTGGACAAACATCCTGGCTTTTTTTGCCCATCAGAAATACAATGAATGAGCAATTGGCCTTTTGGAAAACCTACAGCCAACGCTATTACTGCCTACAATGATGTAAATAAATCACTACATCAAATCCAATCCTATGCCATCCACACATGAATAAAGTCATTAGAATAATTATAGATTTGACAGTAACGAAGTAGTTGCTAAGATGTTTAATATTAATATTGCTCATTGTTGGTTGCTTGGTCACGTTAAAAATGTCACGCCACCTTATATACAATGACTCAATATGTTATATTCATAATTAATTAAGAGTAAAGCAATAAATATTTATGAAGCTAGCAAGAAGTTTGATTACTGAGCAAGAAAAGGAGGTCAGTGTTTCATCTTGCGATTAATCACAGTTAGGATTAGGGAAGTTAAACTGAAATTTATTGTCGTGTTGTTTGATAGACTCAGTTGTTGGTAGGAGTTTAAATTATTTCAACGTTCGAAAATATACTGAAATGAATTTGAAATTCTATGAGTTATTTCTTTTCTCTCTCTCTCCCTCCATTTGTCTGTCTGTCTGTCTGTCTGTCTGTTTCTCTCTTGCCCTCTCTCCCCCCTTCTGCCTGTTTTAATAGTTATTCTTTCTTATTTCACTTGCCCCGGAATTAATAGCTCTGTTTTCTCTCTAGCCACGCACTCACAAACACACGCGCGCTCTTGTATGTGAGGGCTGTGTGTGCGTTGTGTGTGTGTGTGCGTGTGTGTTGTGTGTATGCGCGTATGTTGTGTGCGTGCATGTGCATCTATGTATACACTAATGGGTCCAGGTTCAGTCCTACTGCGTGGAACCTTGGGCAAATGTTTTCTAATATAACCTCAGGCCGACCAAAGCCATGTGAGTGGATTTGGTAGACGGAAACTGGAAGAAGCCTGTCATTTATGCATAGCCCTTCCTGTTTGTTTTCACTCTCCTGTTTGTGTTACCAATTTTGACCCTCCGCAAAATCCCAAATTTGATGTAATTTGCTTTGCGGGAGCAACTGTTTTTATCGAAAGCGCATATTGTTGTTAAATACTCGAAATAAGAGAGAAGAAAAACAGTCAGTCAACAACTGATGAAGGGTCGTTCTTTATGATGTTTGTCTCGTTTTCCATTTGTATCTTTTATTGTTAAAAAAAATAGTTCATATTCCATGTACTGATTCTTCCTATTTTTTGTTGCATACGTTTCATGACGTCCTGTGCCCACATATGCAGATATATATATATATATATATATATATATATATATATATATATATATATATATATAATATAGGATAAATTCTTTATAAGAATTTATCAAGTAGTCAGCGTGAAAAAACCTCATAATGAAAAAATAACGAAAAATTTCGTAATGAAAAGATTCATCGTTTCTCCATAGATATATTTAAACATATATAAAAAGGGCATTAACTGTGTATTAATACCTCACGCTATCGAGGGACTAAATAAGTAAAAAAAACTACCAAAAATAAGTAACATATTTACCGAAAGCGACGGAATGCAACTTTTCAAATTTTATCTCTTAAAAACATTTAACTCAACGGTAGACCACTGGTTTCTCAATCAAATACAGAAAAAACTGTGAAGTAACCTGTATTCTTTTGTTGATGAACAAAAGAATACAGGTTACTTCACAGTTTTTTCTGTATTTGATTGAGAAACCAGTGGTCTACCGTTGAGTTAAATGTTTTTAAGAGATAAAATTTGAAAAGTTGCATTCCCTCGCTTTCGGTAAATATGTTACTTATTTTTGGTAGTTTTTTTTACTTATTTAGTCCCTCGATAGCGTGAGGTATTAATACACAGTTAATGCCCTTTATATATATATATATATATATATATATATATATATATATATATATATATATATATATATATATATATATATATATATATATATATATATATATATATATATATATATATATATATTTAATTATATGTATTTATTTTATCCTAATTAATAATAATTCGGATATAATAAATGGGTTAATAGAAACCAGGGTAGCAAAGATCACAAAATAACTGTGGTGTAATTCCTGTTTGTAAGGCAGAAACTCCTTGATATTTTGGGTATTTGAGTATATATAAATTTAAGGAATAGAGTAAACGCATGTTATAACTGCATACTTTATTCCGACATATGTTTCGAAGAATTACAATTTATGCGATCCATAGGAATCGTCGATGTTAAAAATGTAAACTTCTCCTCATACATATACACACACACACATATATATATATATATATACATCTACGCCTATAAACATACATATACACACACATATATATACATACATAAATACAAATACATATATATACATAAATATGTATATACACGCACATATACACATATATATATATACACAAATACACACACACACATACATATACATGCATACATACATATACATACGCACATACATACATATACATACATACATATATATATATATATATATATATATATACATATATATATATATATATATATATATACATATATATATATATATATACATACATACACACACACATACACATATATACACATATACACACACATACACACATACATACATATACATATATACACATACACATACACATATCTATATACACACACACATATATATATATATATATATATATATATATACATATATACACGCACCCATACACATTCACAAATACACTCATATATGAATATATATAAAAAGTTGCATAAATATATCTGTGCACAAAATTGTACATACATCCAATTAAGCATACATACATGCATATTTATATATTTTTTATAAATAATAGCAAAAAAAAAAAAAAAAATACATATATGTACACAAAAATCTATACAAACACATCTAGTTTCATACAAAAATATGAATATATAAACACACTCTCCCACAGATACACGTGTATATATAAAAAACACTTATACACGTACCATTATACATACATATATATTTTTTATGTATTTGTTGTTACATGAATTTATATAGATACTCATACGCAATTTAATATACTCCCTAGTACGTATGAATAACAGTCGATGTGTGGTAATCTATATATATAAAAATGAGAATGTGTGTCTGTCTGTCTGTCTGTCTGTCTGTGTGAATCCCTAAAACTCGAGAACTACGCAACCAATTTCATTCAAATTTTACAGATGCCTTACTTAGGGTTCCAGTTGTGTTTTAGTAAAAAGAAATTTTAACTTCTTGCAGAGTTCGAGCCAACAGCAACATAATATCTCCACTATTTAAGTAGTACGTGTCAAAAGTGAAACAAAAACACTCATGTCAAATACTTTCACTTTAAAAATGAAACTATTCCACTAACTGAAACAATCACATTTCGATACTGTAATGACAGATACTTTCAGAGAGAGAGAGAAAGAGAGAAAGAGAGAAAGAGAGAACGAGATATATATATATATATATATATATATATATATATATATATATATATATATATATATATATATATATATATATATATATATATATATGGGAGATTATACAAAAAATAACAACAGACGAGGACAGGTGGTGTAAATAACAAAAGTATATATTAGTATGACGCTCGGGAATACGGAAAGTCTTTGACGTTTCGAGCTACGCTCTTCAACAGAAAGAATACGGAGACAAGGAGAAAAACACGGAGAAAAAAAATTGAATAGTGTTCAGTCAACGGTCAATCATAATAATGGCCGATCATAACAATGGCTGACTGACCGGAAGTTAGAAATTCTTATTTCAGGAGAGCTAAGAAAGGGGGAGATAACGAACGGTGATCGGGAACGAGGGGCTGTGTGTGGGAGGTAGACTGCTGGTGATCTTGACGTATGTAGTGTGAAAATGGGGGAAGGGAGAAAGGGAGAAAGTAGTTGGTCAGTTGTAGTGTGTGCGTGGTGTGATGCGAGGGTATTGGTGTGGTGTGCGTGGTGTGATGCAAGGGTATTGGTGTGGTGTGATGTGAGGGTGTTGGGAGGTGGGGAAGGCATGGGTGGAGTGTGGGGTAGAGGTAGGGGTATGTGGGTAGGGTGGGGTATGTGGGTAGGGGTGGGTGGTGGGTGTAAGGAATTGGATGGGGTGGAGTGGGAAGGTAGAGTAGGAGTGTGTTGGGGTGTGGTGGGATGAGCTTATGAGGGAGTGTTGACGAGGAGGGAGAAGGGGAAGGTCGATGTAAGAGAGGGGGAAGATGGGTATGGGAGGGGAGAGGAAGAGAGGAGAGAGGGTGGGTATAAGAGAGGGAAGGGGGATTGAGAGAGGGGGAAGGTGGGTATGGGGGGGAGAAAGAGGGGAAGGTGGGTATGGGGGGAGAAAGAGAGGAAGAGAAAGAGAGGAAGAGAAAGAGAGTGAGAGAGAGGGAAGAGGGGTATGGGGGGGAAGAAAAAAGGAAGAGAAAGAGAGTGAGAGAGAGGGGAAGAGAGTGAGAGAAGAGAGAGAGAGAGAGAGAGAGAGAGAGAGAGAGAGAGAGAGATGTATATGTATACATATAGATGTATATGTATACATATAGATGTATATGTACACGTTATTCCACTAACTGAAACAATCACATTTCGATACTGTAATGACAGATACTTTCAGAGAGAGAGAGAAAGAGAGAAAGAGAGAAAGAGAGATGTATATGTATACATATACATGGATATGTACACGTACATGCATATATATATATAGATATAGATCTATATGCATACATGTATATGTATACACATGTGTAGATGTATATATATATATATAGATGCACATGTAATGTGTACACATATATACATATATATACATGCATACAGATATCTATACATATATACACCCATCACACACAAACACATGCACACAAACACACACATTAGTCATTTGTTTTCTTATCCAAAACTACGTCAAAAGTACTGAACGGAT
>NC_142949.1:20969790-20972290 GCF_046866305.1 Octopus bimaculoides | reverse complement strand
TCCAACTTGTGTGACATTTCGCTATGTTTCAGCGGCGGGGTCGGAGTGGGGATCGAAATGATATATTCCTGCAAAAGTGAGGATTTCTTCAAAAATCTAACAATACCGCCGTCTTCTAGCTCCAATCTGCAGACTTCTTTCTTCTTCGATTTTATCCTATTTACTACTTCGTTTCACTTTTATGTCTTTTGACAATGGTTTACATTCGAAATGTTTTGCGATTCATCCTTATAATCCTGGGTATCAATTCCCAGAGATAAGGAAGAACAAGTAGATCGAATCAAATCAAAAAAAAAGAAAAAAAAGAAAAAATGAACACCAGCAGATATACGAGATTGAGACGTGTATCGGAACCGATGTTATTAATGTAAATTAGATATGACAGCTCTATAATTCTTTAAATGGCTTGGTTTGGCATAGCATGCTAGCACGTCGCTTCCTTTCGGTTTAGCTATTATTAAATATTCGTTTGCAATTAGCTATCAGGTGAATATACAGAAACCTTCCCTCTCACTCCCCACACACGCGTACAACCTATAAACTCACATTCATTGATAGAGATCCCAAAATACATTTAGTCATGTACACATGTATAGTTATGTAGGTATGTATGCATTTATGTATGTGTCTATTTACATGTGTAAAACACACGCCTTTGTGTGTGTGTGTGTGTGCATATATATATATATATATATATATATATATATATATATATATATATATATATAAAGATATATATATATATATTTATTTATTTATTTATATTTAATTATATACACACATTTGCACGTATATATATGAAACTAAATATATATACAACTTTAGTCATGTATGTTGGTAGGTGTGTGTTATTGTGTATATGTGTGTGTGCATGTCTGCGTGTATCCATTTATGTATGCATGCATGGATGATTAGCTACAGCTACAAATATGTGAGTATATCCATTTCCTTGTACCTTCAACAAGTACGAATACATACATACACATTCATGCACACACGTACGAACATACACATATTCACCCATATTCACATCCACACATTCACACAGATAGGTATTTGAGAAACATATTCTATGAGTATACTTCATATAAAAGAGAACTATGCATATTTCTTTAATTATAAATCTTTACACAAGCGTGGAAAATAATCCAACGTGTGTGTGTGTGTGTGTATAGATCTGTGAGTATGTGTATGTGTATGTGTGTGTGTGCATGTAGTTACCGCTTCAATAAATTGCAACAATAAGACGTTTTAGGGAAGGGTCTACCAAAGTATATATATATATATATATATATATATATATATATATATATATATATATATATATATATGTATCTGAGTGTGTGCGTGAGTGGCTGTCTGTATGTATGCATGCATGTATGTGTCTATATAAGTGTGTGTTTTCAGATTCCTTAAATTCCTGGTGGAATCGTAAACGCTCCATAATAATCTCTATCATTTTAAGCTTTATGGCTGCTCTCCAATGAGTGAAAACTGCAGAAGAATTTTTTTATAAAAGAAATAAACTTTTCTTTTTCAGGAAGCACAATGATAATGTAGGAGTGGAGGGGTGGACCGGAACACATGCGCGGGGAATCAATATTTGCAGTGAGAACTATGATTTGTATCAAAGTCACCATAACCGGCAACAATTATGGACTATAAAAGAGGTTAAAATATTTTACTGCCAGAACAGTTCTTTACAATTGACATTCTAAACTGTGACCTATAGAAATGTTAAAACATTCAGAATCAAGTTTTATTTATTGTTGTCTTTCAATTTCAAGAGTGAAATGTTGGAAACTATTATTATACAGCACAGAGTCGATAAATAGAAGAGCTAACCTTGATATTAACAGGTTATCTAGATTTCTAATAGTTGCATGGAAACAGTCGACAATGCAACTATATGTATATGTGTATATGTACACACACACACACACACACACACACACACGCACGCACACGCACTCGCACGCACACACACTCACACACACGTGTGTTTACATATCTATCTATCTATCTATCTATCTATCTATCTATCTATCTATCTATATGGTGGTTGTCTAGTCATTATGCATAGTTTCACCACCTCCTGTACCTACACTTAGAACTATCATGGCATCTGATGTGGCTTTTTAAACCAGACAATATGGAGGTTCGTTTTCCATGGGTTCGCAGATGAGATTTGAGGCCAGCGAAAGACAGGCAAGGTCTGTCACAGACTTTGCACACGAAAAGGTCATTGTCATTCACCTTCTCGATCTACATACCTACCTTCCTACCTACCTACCTACCTACCTACCTACCTACCTACCTACCTACCTACCTACCTAACTACATACATACATACATACATACATATACATACATATACACATACATATCTACACACACGTGTAGATGTGTGTGTTGAGTACGGAATTATGAAGATTTATTTTGAAGAATCAAAATGTAAATTTTAATTATCATTGAAGTGGAGGAATCATGAAATAGCAGC
>NC_142949.1:20919790-20964790 GCF_046866305.1 Octopus bimaculoides | reverse complement strand
TTAATAATGCTACCAAATATTCAACCAAATGTTTCAATTCCCTTTAGCTCATTATTGTCTCTCTTGACAACTTACAGCTTGAAGTAGGAACACCCATCAATTTACTATCAAATTTGGATACAACAAAATTCTGTAGCAGTAGAAGATTAGCTGTCAAATGCCATGTAATGAAAACCAGCTTTGTGTTTGATTGTACTAAGGGAGATGTTTTTCAATGCAGCCTCGTCAGCCTATCGAATATGCCATTTCTGTGCAAGTACCTTCAGTTTCCAGTATCGATGTCTTTTTCTATTGATCTTTAACATGTCTCGGTCCCAATTTCTCAAAGTTTCTAGTGTTGGACTGATAAGTTCACATCTTGCACATGGTCAGCTTTATTCTGCATTGGTTCAAGTAGATATCTTTTTATTAGAATATTAAATGAGACAACCAGAAAGATTCCCTTGGCAAGATCCACTAATAATTGAGTTTGTTTTGTGTTGCATATCGATTTCAAATTAAGATATATAAAGATCTAAAGATAATATTTTCTTAAGTTACAAAATTAAAATTGTTAATAAGCACAATATTAAGTTTCACACATCATAAACACTCAGAAATATTCAAATTTAGATGTGTATTTTACATTACAATAAAAATACGCAGAACATGCTATGGGTTATTTAAGTTTAACACAAAAAATAAAATGTTTTCACAAATTTTGCACGCAGGCAACACAAGGCAACTCTGCTCTTATAGAAATAAACTAATTGCCTGACTTTCTATAGAACTGAAATTATTAAACATTAATAAATCAGCCTCTATATAGAACATTCTATAGATAGCACAATATAAACATGTGATGTAATAATTTTTACTGAAGACGGATATAGTTCGGATTTATTCTTTATAATGCAAATAATACCTGGAGACAATTGCAGTCGACGCATAAAACATTCGACTAAACTTTATTTTATTCAGCGATATAGCTACAGGTCAGCTGTAATTCAAATCCATAAAATACGATTGGCATATGTATTAGAACATTTATTAATAAACTGAAAAGACAATATTCAGTTTACTTGTGAACAGTGAATATTTAGTAATAAATAAATACCAGCTGCGGATACAGAGAGTAATATCATAATGAAAATGATATTGACTCTCTGTGATAAATGAATTATGCAGTTAATGTTGCAGCTCAGCAGGTCAGTTAGAGAAAATAACACAAGTTAAAAATGTAATTACAAATAATAATAATAATAATAATAATAATAATAATAATAATAATAATAATAAAAATAATATTTCGTATGTGTATTTCGTGTGCAAGATTCTTGATGTGGATACGTGTGTTGAAAGAAATACAATTAAACCTTGGGAGAGGCATTATGCCGGTAATAAACACCCACGCACTGGTTCAGTCGTTTATTAATTTATATAGTTTTTTGTTAAATTATTTCATTGCACTTTTGCAATCTCTTCAGTAACTTGTCTCTCCACTTCCATTTATTTTGAATGTATGATCTGGCGTTGTTTTGGCGTTGTTTTGGCGTTTTTTCAAAACTGTTTGGTATGAGCATGTGAGTGTGTGCAAGCTCGTATGTGTGCACGCTCATATGTGTGCACGCACTTATGTGTTCGTGCTTATATGTAAGTATGTGCGTCCATATGTGTGTTTGTAACAATTTCGTTTATATCAGATCAGATAAAGACTTTTTAATTAATTTATTTACGTTCATATTCCGCATCATACACATGCAACCATGGGCAATTGTAAGGCCCTCATCTACGTGTATTTGGTGTTTAAAATTGGTTGCGTTTCAGTTATGAGGACCGACTCCTGTATTTGTCGCAACGATGCGTCACCGGGGTGTCTAGACAGGATTTCTATGCTAATTCTGTCCAGTACACCACCATGTTGTTCTTTGGCATGCTGGTAGAGCACCGAGGTTTGTTTTTGATTATTATAGTCACTCCAATGTACGTTTACACGCTCATCCAAACTTCTTGCCGTTTCACCTATGTATGTCATGTTTCTGTTTTTACACTCACCATCCATACAGCTTATTTTGTAGACTACATTTCTGGTTTGCAGTTGGCACCAGGACTATTTTTGCACACAATGCAACTCTCCTCAACGCACCTTGTTCTTCTGTTCTGAAGGGATATGTTTTACATATTATTGATCTAATTGATCTCCCTGGTTTTTCTATAACATTTATCCTCAACTTGGTACTTTTGAGGATTTTTCGAAATCTGCGGGCCAGTTCTCCGTGGAACTTGTTGGTATTGTACCACGTGGTCTTTTTGTTTGTTTTGTCACTAATCCTTTGTAGTCTATTCCACTGTTTGTTACGGTATCTAGGTTGTGTTCCATTTGTATCTTTGACAACAATCTCCTCAAATTTCTTGTTAGCTCCTCTGTATACCCGGATTCTATCTTTCTGGCTGTATCCCGAAAATTGCATGCGATGCATGAAGTCTTGAATATGTTTTTGCCCCTCCCATGGACTGCACAGGGGGGACATGTTTTTCATTATTCTAACTAAATCGGCTATTTATATATTGATTTTCACACTGTGTGATAGAGCCGAATTCTTATGGATAACATACTTTGAAGATATAGGTTTCATATAATGTGAGTGGAGGATTTGAACTTTGTCATTAATTGTTTCTAGCCAAAGTTCTGTGTCAAGTACTGGGAGTCTCATGTTTGGGTGTCTTGTTGGGTAATCTATTGTTACCTTGATGCTCTGGTGTATTGTATTAGCTATATTCTGGATGTTTTCCATCACGATCTTCTCGTTCTCTTCAGTCTGAATGTTTGATGGTGTTTTGACTACGATGTTAATGTCATCCACATATCTCCCGTATAGTTTGAGTGTTATTGAGTGTTCTTCGAGAGTTGTTTTCAGCTTTTTGTCCCACCAGGTCATGAATAGGCTTGCCACGTCTCCGGCCACACTGACACCAATAATAATAATAAATAACGTACAATGTTCTTTGCTGAAACTGCGCTTTTGCAAGATTGGGTGAGTTAATATGAAACGAAAAAAAGAAAAGAAGTGATCCCCCAGGACAGAAGCTCTTTGAGGTTATCAAGGTGAGTATTTAAAAAATAATGTGTGTATGTGTGTGTGCGTGCGCGCGCGTGTGTATGTGCACGTGTGTGTGCGTGTGCACACACACACATACACACACACACATACAAACATAGACGTATCTGTATATTGTAATAAGAAAATAACATAAATCGCAATATATTGACATTGGGGAATAACATTCAAAATTGAAAAGAAATCCAGCGATTCTTTAGAAATGAACTTTTTGACAAAATTGTCTCATTAACATTATCATGAACTTTACTGTGAGAAAAATCTATTTTTACCTCAATGACTTGAAATTAAATCTTTCTAATTGAGCAGAATTTAAAAGAACTGCTTCAGTCATTCTAGAAGAATTTCGGACTTGAGAATCTTCTTTTGCAGTCGCAGCGCAAAAGATTGTTAATTAAAAATCATCTATTTAAAATACGCGCGTGTGCGTACATACATACATACATACATACACACACACATAATGCACACCCACTTCTGTTGCTATCAAATTTATCCTGATATACCAACAGTTCTGTGCTTGTTTACGTTTAACCGGCTGAATCTCTAGAGTTATAATTTATTTATAATTTAAGTAAATTCAAATAATTTCTTGAGAAAACTGAAGTCAACAAATAAAATTGATTAAATTAATGTTTCCTTTATTACGGAAACGTTTTGCTGGTCACCGAACCAAAAGCTTGTTCTTGAATTAATGACATTTTAAAGGAAAGCCAAACCAGAATAAACCAAAAATATGTTTTCGTAGTTCACAGAATTATAATTTGATATGTTTTTGTGAAATCAAAGTTTTCCAAATCCTCTTTCCTAAAGTTTGAAGTAATCTTCTAAGAGAAACAGCAACAACAGCAACAACAAATGCATTTATCAGAATAAAGATGATAATACGACATGAAGAATGACAAACAAAAGAGGTAGAAAAATTAAAACCTATTAAAATATGAGATTGGAAAACAAGTTTTCTTGATCCCATTTCAATGAAAATTATAGAAAGTCATTGCTTTTTTTACTTCTCACTTTCTAGTCTTAATAACAACAAACGTTACAAAATAATTATTGCAAAGATTTCTTCAAACCATTCTACTTACGTTTTCTTGGGTTTTCTCCCCAACTTTCAGCATGTGTCCTGCATCTAAATCAGTAAAGCACGGAGATAAGCACAGATTAATGCGTATAGAATCTCTAATGCTTCAACTGATTTAAAAACACCAACTTCGACTTTAAATTTCATTGAAGTTCTTAATAATATTTATAAATCTTGATCTTGAAGTCTTTACTCAATAATTGATGTTAATATACTTAATAAATTAAGGAGGTGTGCTGGCAGAAGCGTTAGCACGCCGGGCAAAATGCCTGGCGGCATTTCGTCCGTCTTTACGTTCTGAGTTCAAATTCCACCGAGGTCGACTTTGCCTTTCATCCTTTCGGGATCGATGAAATAATCAAGTGGATTACATCAACTGGGGTTGATGTAATCCACTTGACACCCCGCCCCAAATTTCAGGCCCTATGCCTATAACAGAAAGAAATATTGTATATGAATTATAATATATTATCCTATATAAATCATTAATCAATGTGTTACGTTCTTGAAAGAGTTTTTTATTACATTATATACATCCATACATACATACATACATACAGAAATATATACACAACGTGCAAATATATATACATGAATGAGCCTAACCAAGTAGTCTCGAACTCATAGAGCTGACCTCACTTTGTTGCTTTGTTAGCGCCCGGCTTGAAAACAGCAAAGGAAAAATCACAAAACCCAAAGAAGCAGTGTCCATCCATCCATCCATCCAACCATCCATCCATGAAGAAATGCGTGTACATCACACAATCTCACTGACTGCTTATCCACACATTTCTCGTCTTGCTTCATTAAGAAATTACTTTGTTATCGTAGTGGAAATATTCCTCAGCGTCTGCCATGGTTACTGTTTAACTAATCAGTCTATACGAGCGGCTTGGTGAATATAGAAGTCATGCTAGTATTTAAACAATTAATCATATTCAGAAGGAGAGTCAGAAATGATGAGTGGGGGAATAGACCAGCAGGGAACAAACTAAGGAATCAGTGGTACACCCTCATTTCCCGACAACTACATCAAGTTCTTGGCTAATTTTCGAATCACCCAGTTCACCTAGTTTGTAATCTAACTACCTTGAATGGAGATTACTCGACGCTGAACGTAACTGCAATAGCCAGGAAATGATTTCCTTAGCTTGGCGAGTCGATTTCAATTTCTGTAGAAATATTATTTTTGCTGTTGTTGCTGCTACTGTTTCTGTTGCTGTTGTTCTCGCCGTTGTTGTTGTTATTGTGGTGGTTGTTCAGCTCTTAAGTCAGCTGTTAAAGCAACAGGCCTATCACCATAGTCCTATCATCCTATCATCAGCACCATCCATCAAATCGCTTTCGTTGAATTCAAAGACTACATTCTCTCGAGTGTCCTTCGTTATTTTATAGCCGGTCACGAAACGTCTAGTTAGAATAGAGCCAGCTGACGAAGGATTCATTCCAAGTGGCTATCTGTTTTCCTATGTGTTCGTTCCGTGGTCTGTAGTTCATTGTTCTAACGTCCTGTACCCTGATATGCATCTATATACACATGTAGATGTAAGTATGTACATATATGTGTGTATACATGCATATATATTCTTTGTATTATCACTACTTTTTATAGCCGCGTTTTGTTACCGTTTGTGTAGACTATTTTTATATGATTCATATTTGGAAAGAGATAATATATATATTTTACTTTTGAAGTAGGAATATATATTGATAAACACGTCACTTATAACTTACTTATAAGTGTTATCATTATACGTAAATCCTGACTCCAGCTACATTAAACGCCATAGCGAGAAATATATACTCTGAAACGCTAACAGTCATTTTATGCGTGCATGTATGTTGAAGATAAATAAATTCGTGTTCTTTTAACCGCTATAAAAAATAGTTTCATAATTGCAGAAATAAATTTCATTAACAAGTTGAAGAACGTGAAGAAAGAGAAAATAATTACTACATTATTTTATTTATGTATATTTAGCATTTATAGTACAATTGGAAAGTAAAGTCATTTTGTCGTAGAGAATTACTACTTAAAATTCACACTAGCGAATCCTTCATACTAACTACAAGAGTTCGCAACAATTCAAATAAGTCTTGTTGGATTTAAATCATAGGCATGGCATTAAAAAAAATAGCCAATATCTCAATGAGTGAGTGTCGTGGAGTTTAGTAACAATCCTACGAACACTATCGTGAGTTTAGTAACATCCAATGAACACTGAGTAATTTCCCCAAAATCAGGGTTTTATAACTGCTCATATCCGAATTCTAAGAACCGTATTTCGTGAAACTTTTCTTTGATGAAAGTTTAGAATTCGTATGTGGGCAGTAATTGTAACCAATGGGATACCAACAATTATGCTTCTTCGGGCAAACAACCATTACGTCATATTGCCGCCTTTTATGACTTGCTACAGTTATATTAAGTTGTGCTGGGGATCTTATTCTGAGAACGCGTTGACTGTTATTTCTAGCAGGTGGAACAACCAAAGCGAGTATCTATCGTTGAGCAGTTGAGTATCGCTATACAGGGGCTCAACTTCTCCATTGCTTCTCTCGTATAACCTACAAGAACGTGTTTCGAAGCAAAGCTAACGAAAACATCGAAAATTTATGAACGGTGTCGAGATTATCAGATCGCTTTATAATACGAAGAACAATAATCTGCACCAACTTCGTCACATGACAGCTGACTAAACAATGAGTGCGATAAAGATCGAAGATGAGTAATGTCATAGTTAGGAACAATCTGCATTACTATGCGCAAATAGTAATGGCTCTCATATCTATTACATGTGTTAGAATGCTTTATACCTTGTGACATAGTATCGTTATAGCTACAAAATTTGTCTCTATACTGTATATTTCATTGTAACGTAGTATTGTCATATCTTACATAGTTATCGTAAAAAATTAATACTGTCATTAATTACATATATACCAAAGGTGTGTGAAAACAGTTATATCTTTGAAGGCAGTACGGATAATGAGTTAGCTTATCTACCATATCTGTGCAGAATATTTTCAGTAGTCTTATTTTTGGCAGAAATCTAGCAATAAAAGTATCTATGTTCTATTACTATATGCAATAACAGTTTACTTCCGTCATAGCTATGATGGAAGTCTGGATACATTTTAAAACTAGGAATAGTTAATCTTGCTTTATCTATGATAGTTGCCTAAATACTATGTAAGATTGCAAGCATAAGTTAGCTAATGACACCAGATCCAAGGTCTATTTCTAAATAATTTAGACTACAAACCATAAACAATTAATACCATGTTATCTATGATAATAAAATAAATGATAAGGTTATATATATTCGTTGATTTACAGTCATAAATACGATAATAATTTCGCTATGCAGATGGTTGTAATCTAATAACTGAAGCAAGTAAAGGATTAAAAGATTAAAAGGTTAAGATAATATATAATAAATAATTACTCCTGTCTATATCTATGTTAATAGTCTAAATACAATATAAGACTATGAACTTCGGATAATTAATACTAAGACAACGTTTGCTAAATAGCTAACAATATCATATTTCTATGACAGTAGTCTAAATATTGTTCAACGTACAACAAATAATAAATCCTATCATATTTATGATAGCATTAAACCAGCAATTCCAGGGGTATGGATTAGTCAGTTACATCAGTCCCAACACTTGGTTGGTACTATATTTTAGCGCCCCCCCCACCACCACCCCAAAGATGAAAAGCAAAGTCGACCTCGGCAGACTTTAAACCCGGATCATGAAGAGGCGAAAATAGAGGCGCTGAGCATTTTCGACCGGCATCTAAACGATTCTACCTGCTGGCCGTCTTCTAAATTTTTTTTTCTAGCATTGACACAAATCCAGCAATTTGGAGGGGAGGGGCCGGTCGATTACATCGATCCTCGTGCTTGGTTGAGGGAATGAAAAGCAAAGCTGACCTCGATGGAATTTGAACTTAGAATGTAAAGACGGACGAAATGCTGCCAGACATTTCCTCAACTTAAAGTTCCTCATCCTTCCCCCATTCTTTCCATTACTCCTCTTCCTTCCTGCTAGTCTGCCTCCCGAGCCACCTCTTCTTCCCAATAATGATGATGCTGATGATGATGACAGTGATAACAATAGCGGTGATGTTTATAATGCTGCTGTTGCTGTTGCTGTTGATGCTGATAACGATATTTAATGACAATATATATAAGCCGTCGCTACTGCTACTACGACTACTTGTTCTCTATCTTGTTTGCAGTTTTCAGTTTAGTTATAGATATCTTGATATTGATGACGACAATGACGATGATGACGATGTGAGTGCTGTCGATGCTGCTGCTGCTGATTCTGATGATAATTATGATGTCATCGCTGATGACGCTTCTGCTCTGAACTTCCAACAGTGTCAATAAAATTATATGAAAGGATCGCTGAGCCAACATGAAATGATGACGCAAATGGTTCTTTGCGTCACGCTGACACATTCGTAAATGCACACACACATATACATATATGTATACATAGATACACACACGCACACACACACACACACACATACGCACACACACACACACACATACGTACTATGCATATATATATATATATATATATGTATATACACTCACAGATACATGTATGTATGTGGACATAGATGCTATGTATGCACAAGCATGCACCATGCAGCATACACACACAAACGTATATAAAATATATGTATATTATATGTATATATATGTGTGCGTGTGTGTGTGTGTGTGTGTGTGTTTGTGTGCTGTGTGTGCATGTGTACGCCCGCGTAGAAATGCATTCGCATGCACACGCAATGCGACAAACGCACGTACATACAGGTACGCACATAACATATAAGTGTGTGTGTGTACGTGCATGCACGTGTGTGTGTGTGTGTGTGTATGCGTAGGTTTGTGTGTGCGTGTGTATGCGCGCGAGCGTACGTGTATGTGTAAGTGTGTGTCTGTGTGTATGTATGTGTGTGCGTGTACAGCAGCATGCACCATGCAACAGGCTCGCAGAAACAACTATATTCGGTGTCCGTATAAACATACATTGCTACTTATATTTTGCATCTTCCACCTATTAGACACACTATACGGCTCACAGACACACATGCACACGCACGCAAACACACACACACACATACACACACACACACACATGTTTATATCGCATACGTTATAGCAGTGACTAAGCCTCTATGTGGTCATACTCGATACTAGAAATAGCAGGTGTTTATCACTGGAATCACACCCTACCGTCGTAGAAAGGGCATTGCAGTTGTGGATGACCCAAAAATGACAGGATGGCCACAGCCGGACTGTTTAGTTTAATAATAGGCCTGCGTGACCAACACAGAGAGGACTCAGGGTTAGACAACCCCAGGAATTCTGCACATACACAAAGACTGCTTGTTTGTGTGTGTGTGTGTGTGTATGTGTGTGAATACCATACGTTTATGTATTTTTCAATACAAATTTACAAACGTTGTCATCCCTACGATAATATTTCCTCCCGCAACAAAGAGTGACAAATGGAAGCCTTCATTAACATTTTCGCATCTCTGGTTGCTGCTATCTTTAGCACGATAGTGTGGTCATATGATAACAACATCATGATCAGCAACAGTACCTTCATAATGATCCTGCTCACCAGCACCACCAGCACCACCACCACCACCACCACCACCAATGACGACGACAACGACGACGACGACGACGACGACGACGACGACGACAACAACAACAACAACAACAACAACAGCAACAACAACAACAACAACAACAACGACAGCAGCAGCACTACTTTTACCACCACTAACACTACCATCACCAACACAGTGGCACACGATCGATTCAGAGACATCTCTAGTAGCATCACCTACAACACTACCATGGCAACTGGTCCACTATCACCTTCACCACCATCACTTCCACCACCATCACCTTAAGCACCATGGCTACCGCCATCACTTCCACCACCATCACCTTAAGCACCATGGCTACCGCCATCACTTCCACCACCATCACCTCCACCACCATTACCCCCACTACCATCACTTATCATCACCATTAACACTAGCAACTCTTGAACCCTCCTTTGTTGTCAAAACAACGGCGTCACCGCCCCAACCACTACCAACGCCGGCACCCTCTCCCAGTTCTCTTCACCCCCATACACCCAAGCAAAAGTCAACGACAGAGTCTCACCTTTGTTTTATGCCATGCTGGAAATAGGAGTCAAATCTTCTACATACCACAGCCATCCTAATGTCTTCAAAGTGGACACAAATCAATGTAGTCCGAGTGACACAGTCTCTGAAAAAGGCAGGATGGTCAAGGTCGGAATGTTTTTTTTATAAAATAGGCGCACTATCCGAGATGACTTGGAGCCAAGCAACAGCCTAATGGCGGAATGTCTAAGCTGTTGCCTAACCTGCAAGAAATAGCGGCCAATTTTCCCTTGAATTATACTCTAACTTCTTAAACAAAGGGAGGCAGTCCTAGTATATCATCTCTGAACACCAGATGGAGTGGTCATTGCTGGAAATCCTTTGATTATTGTTCTGCTCAATCAAGTCTGACACCAAGCAAAATGATGCTGTTAAACGTGCTAAAGTATGGTGACATAGCAACGCTCACTTTATGACCTCAGTAAGGGCGGTGAAATCGAGGCTTTGCTGAGAAAATCTGATAAGAGCGAAACGCATTCATAGTTGTCTTCCCTGGTTGCCGTAAAGTTTAAATTAATATAGCTTTTAAATTTTGACACAAGGCCAGAAATTTAGTGGTAGAGGATAAGTCGATTACCGCGACCCCAGTAGTTAACTGGTACTAATCAACTGGGGTTCAATTTCACGACCCCGAAAGTATGAAAGGCAAATTGGCCTCGGCAGAATCTCCACTTAGAACCTAAAGACTGAAGAAACGTCGCTAAGCCTTTTGTCCGGCATGCTACGATTCTGCCAGCCACTGCCCTTTATGATTAAATTAATATTTGACCTGGAACCAAAGTGTTCTCTCCATACAGCATTTATATTTATAATTAAAATTTGGATGATATGGATTAAATGTGTAAAATGTGTTCATCCCTAATTAACTAATGATTTTCGTGCAGATGACATTTTTTAATTCTAAAGATGAGAAGACGAGCAACATCGGAGAAGGAAAATCTGAAATCCATTGGAAATAAAGAGAATATAAAAAGAGCGAAGGGGATGCTGTTTGACAGGGTAACAGAATATAGCATGTTCAGGGGAAGGGAAATTGTCTTCTTAATGACATGGAAGAGAGAGAGAGAGAGAGAGAGAGAGAGAGAGAGAGAGAGAGAGAGAGAGAGAGAGAGAGAGAGAGAGAGAAAGAGAGAGAGAGGGGGGAGGGAGAGAGGGAGAGAGAGAGAGAGAGAGGGAGAGAGAGGGAGAGAGAGGGAGAGAGAGAGGTTACGTTTAGGTGAGTTATATTTTCTGGAAAATATGTTAATAACCTGTAACTACCAGAATGTCGGTCGAATTTAAGGAATGGAGGAGAACGGCAACAATTTAGCTGATATGAAAGATTTAATTAGCGATGAAGAATTGCCAATGTGACACCTGTTCAAGAATATTTGATAAAATGTGGCGCCTTAATATATATTCTTTATTTCTTAGATGGACTGTGGCCATGAGCGAACACCGCCTAAACCTTTGAGTTTTGGCTTAGTTGTTCAGATGGACCCTAAATGTTTAAAAGCTTACCATATATACTCGAATAATAGTCAATCTCATGTAAAAGTCGACCCCCCTATTTTTGGCCAAAAACTTAGAGATCCTAGTATTTCACAAACAACAGGGCAACATTTGTGGGTGAAGGTACCGTATTATCCTGTACGTAGAAATAACAGTTACAAAGTTGTGTGGCTGCCTTACTGTGGCCTGCTCTATCGGTGGAATGTTTGGTGCTTATAATGGAATGCTCGGTATCTATAATAAAACATCATTTAATAGCGAACACGACACATCTGTTGATGGGTGCTACACCACCATTACAAAAATGTATGCACAGGATATGCTGCAAGACTGCATACATCTGCAAGCACAATAAACACATGTGTCATACACTCATTGTTTACACGGTGAGAAACATGTTTCATAGACAGCACAGTGGGCGAACACTGGCAAACGCCACTGTCTGAATTCGTACAAAGGCATGACTTCTGTAAGCCCCAAAACATTCAATTAATCGCTAGATCAGTGGTTCCCATGTGACCTTTATATTTTACAAGAACGTGTGTTTTGATGCATAGAATTGGTAATATTACTGTAATTCATTGTGTTTTTGCTTTTATTCGCTTAGAGATCAGTTGGGCTTCTGCTGCTGCTGATACGGTATTTCGGATTCTAACTCGAATTTCTGCCCCACAAAAGTAGTATCCATGTAATAGTCGAACCCATAAATTTGACATTAAAAAATAGTCTAAAAAAAATTCGACATTTACACGAGTCTATACGATAATCATGCTTGTGACTGAAGCCAGTAGGTAATTTCTAAGTTCGCTACTTATTCAATCGACGCCTATTTGTCGAACTGCTTGGTTTCAGGACACATAAGCACTCACACACACAAACACACAAAAACACACTCACATCTGATTATGGAGATGCGGACTAGATTATTTATATTCCGACATACTTGTCTCTTTAGTTCAATCCCGACCCAATTCTCTCTTAATTTACTACTTGAGATGTGGACAGATCAGGAGTTGGCAGATCATCGAGTTCCATGGTTTGACTGTTTTTAGTTTTATCACTCCACCTTATTTTAATCTAACACAAATCAAAATAGATATTTTAAAAGAAATACCAGTTATTTATTTTATAGATTCGGTCGTTTCCCACTAATTGCTAAAACACGGCCATTGTAAGAAATTCTGAATTTTGAAACTAATTTCAGTTTACATAAACTGGCATAGGGTGTATTCCCAGTACCAGTTATATGCTGAGGGATTTTACTTTTCTTTCTTAAGAAGACCTTATAAAATATGTAAAATTCTTTCGATTTACATCATCAGACATAGAGAGTTGTTTTATATTCAAGATTCGATGGCTGTTTGCGTTAGCAACACCTTTCATTAAAGCGGACATTAATGATAAAACCTCGTTATAATTTTCTGATTGATCTCATAGATTTGTAACGATTTTTTTAAAACAACAAATCACTACTTCAGAGACATGATATTTCAACTCTGAAACGGATTTCCCTAATCAAAAACAGTAAATTCCATCAAAGACCGTGGAACCATCGTTTACCATCGTTGCTGCTTTAAGAGAACATGAAACACTAAAATCAACAACAACAACAACAACAACATAAAACCACAAAATATCATCACATCATTCATTATTCCTGCTGTCATCACAAATTCTTTCTCTTTATTCCTCCTTCTCTTTCTCTCACTCTCTCTCCTCCTCTATCTCGTTAACAAATCAAGTGCTGACAACACCACTACCACCATCACCATCATCACAACCACCACTACTACAATCATCATCGTAGTTATCATTGTCGTCACCACCACCAACATCAACACTATCATCGCCACATCTATTCATACTCTGTCATCATCATCATCATCATCGTCATTAATATTACCCTCACCAATTTCACACTAAAATTTCTTTCCTTACAACTAATATCTTCACCACCACTACCACCACCACCACCACCACCACCATCTTGCCACCAACCAACATGCAAATCACCGTGACTTCTGCGACCACAGTCAACACTTCCCCTGCTCAACCCTAATCGATGGTGACTAACCAGCAGAGAAAACTCCTTTGACACAGTTGCAATAATAATGACACGTTTGTAAATATGCTGTAGCATGGCCAATTCTGGTGAAGTGGTAGGCGAGGTGGGGTGCCAGACTGACATACGTATTACTTTATTTAAGTACATCAAGGCAGCGAGCTGGCAGAAACGTTAGCACGCCGGGCGAAATGCTTAGCGGTATTTCGTCCGTTTTTACGTTCTGAGTTCAAATTCCGCAGAAGTCGACTTTACCTTTCATCCTTTTGAGATCAATAAATTAAGTACTAGTTGCATCCTGGGGTCGACCTAATCGACTGGCCCCTCTCCCAAAATTTCAAGTCTTCTGCCTAGAGTAAAAAGAATATTTAAGTACATCGTTTTCATTTAAAATCCAGTCAAGGTCAAATAATAGTCAACATTTTCTCATTCACAGTTTTTCCATAAACTCTCTCTCTCTCTCTCTCACGCTCTCTCACTGTCTCTTTCTCACCCTCTCTCACTTTCTCTCTCTCTCTCTCTCTCACCTTTCCTCAATCACTTTCGAGCGTTAAGGCTATCACCCAAGAACGCAGGGTGCTGTGGGCCAGAACAGTGTCCTCGGGTCAATTCATGCGATCCCTATTCCATTCGTCTACAGTCCGGGATTCCTTCTTCATTTTATCGACCTTTGAAAGAAGAATGGTAAAGTTGAGCTGTGTAGGATTTGAAATCGGAACTAAGTGACTCAAAAAGAACTACCGTAAGGCACCTCCGCTGCACTTTGCTTTGACGACAGCCAATTCACCGCCAAAGATAACAAACCAAGCATCACATAGTCACTCACATATATGAAGCTACCCCTACATGAGAGAGTTACCCAAATATAAAGCAAGGACCCTTGAATATGTGCTTGTTCTGATTTTAAATACGATTACCACACTTTCTTAATTCGATCTCGGAATCGCACCTTCCACTAAACAAACGTTCGCTCATACCTCACTACGGTCGATACATCAGGAATTCCACTTTTACCTCCCAGGCGTCAAGTAGATGTTTCGACTAAACACCAGACCGTATCGATTTTAGCAATCGAGGAAAACCTAGAAAGGTCATCGAAGTAGTATCTCTTCTCTTTGGAGTGATAATACAAAATCGAATTAATAACATCAAATAATCTTTGGAAATTTAGCCGAGTAATGCGACAATGATATAGAATAGTGATTACTAGACAGGATATTGACGTATATTGATCAATGAATATTGATTTATATTAATCTATCAAGGTAATTTGATACAATCGATCTTGAAAAATACCTGGCGAACACTAAATTTAGAATCACGAAATATTTAGAATCACGCATTCTCTTATTTCTGTTAGAGTTTGAACGAAGATATCGCACAAGTATATGGAGCTTATAAAAGAAATTACACTTACGACGTGGTCAGTAAGGAACTTATGATGCCCATATGTTGTCAGTTGAGAATATTGCACTATCTTATGACGAAAGAATATATAACACTATACATAGTCGCTAAGTAAATTATTACAAAAACATACGGTACTATTATGTTGGTTATTAGGGAACCTATGATGCTGATATTTGGCCATTAAGGAAACTATGATACTAATACGGGGTCACTAAGCAACTTATTACACTAATATGTCGTTTCGAAGAAAGAAATTACACTAATATATTGTCACTAAGGAAGATATATGAAACGTCGATAATTATGCAGTCTCTAACTGGAGTCCCGAATAAGTTGGAACGATGGTTTACTACAGTCTTTTAGCCTTTATAATTTGCTTGTTTCAGTCATTAGACTGCGGCCATGCTGGGACATCACCTTGCAAGATTATAGTTGAACGAATCGACCCCAGAACTTATAAGCAGAACAAGATGTCTGATAAATAGTTGTTTTACTCGAGGAGTAATTATTGACAATAAGCAAGAATAATGGTCCAGACCTAGAATAAAGCAAGTGGAAATATTTAAAATAATATAGAAAGAGCAAGAAGCGGAGGAGGCGGAGGAGGAAGCGGAGAAGGAGGTGGAGGAAGAGGTAGAGAAGGAAGAGGAGAAAAAAGAAAGTTTTTTTTCCATTTTTGTTTGACATATGGAAGGTTTCTCTCGTCTGTTTATTTGCAAGAATTAATTCGATAAAACTCTTTCGCAATTTTTGATATTTTAGCTAAATTATTATTACGTCAGCAGCAAGAGAAAAAAAATCCACCCCATCACCAACATGAACAGAACGTTAACGAAAGAATGGAAGAAGCTAAATTGAAGGTTAAAGGAGACTTATAAATGATAACAAAAAAGAAAAACAGAAAATAGGACGAAAATATTACTCTATAAAATATGAGGAGAATGACAAAAACGATAACGAAGTTAAACTAAAAGAAAAAAAGAATGAGACAAAAAGAAACAATAATTGATTAATTGATCGTTTAGATATGATAGGGTTTTGTTTTATATTGTTTAGAAAATGATTTTAATAATCTGATAAAGCTGCGTAATCCAAACTGCTCTCTGTCTGTCACACACACACACACACACACACACACACACATACACACACGCAATCATTCTCACTGTCTGGCTATCTTTACCTCCCTCATGCTTTAATTCTCTCTCTCGCCTTCTCTCTCTGACACTCCCTTTTGCTCAATCCAAACTCCCTGTATTTAATATTATACCTTCATCTGAAACCAGCAACCAAAACGGCAATTAGAAGGTTTCTCTCCAACCACAAATGACACCAAACTATAAACTCGGCTGTAAGAAATCCTCATTGCCCTTTCGTTCCATCCCTAAGCAAAAACAACCTCCAGTTGGTTTCGGTTAATAAGTTATTAGCGAAACAGTTTCTTATGAAATTTCCGGTGCTCCAGCATGACCGCAGCCACTTGGCTGAAACCCATAAATAAATAAATAAATAAATTAACAACATGAAAAATAGACAACTAAGAAGCCTAAATGCGCAAAAGAGCTGCGAAATAACCCACATATCACGCCTTTCGATGGACACAGATTAATGAAAACATGGACATCTCAAAAAGGATGGGTGGTTATGGCAAGAATACCTTTCATTAGCTTTGTTCTGTTGCATCAGGTTTGGCCAATGCCATCAATAGCACCGTCGACAACATATAAAACGAACCACTAAGGAAGTCTCTCTATATAGGGCTGTGTGTTTGTGTATTTGTATATCTGGGTGCGTGTGTGTGTGTATGTGTGCAGCGTGCAGGTGTGCTTGTGTTGTCCTGTTTACAGCACAGCGTTCTTCAATCTTCTCAATTTTCGTTTATGGAAAATTATGTTGCTTAGAGACCAGTGGTATTGTCAGATGCTTAAAGTTTGTGAGGTTATATATGAGCGTATATCCTCGCTCTACTCCTCCCTCTCCTCTCTCTCTCTCTCTCTCTCTCTCTCTCTCTCTATCTATCTATCTATCTATCTATCTATCTATACATATACATACATACATTCATACATACATACATACATACATACATACATACATACATACATACATACATATATATATATATATTGTAGCAGATAGAGATGATATCACACTAATTAGGTGAAACCTCTGGTATTTTTTTTTCCTTTTTAGCGTATAAAACGTTGTGAATGTAGGTGGATCAAACACTGAAGATGAAAGAAACGGAATACTCGGGTGTATATAAACATTTACGACCAGCCATACTCACACGCACATACGTGCATTAATGCGTTTACACACACACACACACACACACTCACAGACACACACTCACACACACACACTCACACACTCACACACACACAAACACACGCATACACACACACACACGCACACACACACACATACACATATATATATATACATGGTCTTATGTGAGTTTATTTCTGCTTACATTCACATTTATACAAATACATACGCGTATGAAGAATTCTGTAAGTGTGCGTGGATATATATATATATATATATATATATACATACACACACATGTATATATATATATATATATATATATATATATATATATATATACCTATGTATGTGTGTGTGTATATATGTATATATATGTATCTATCTATAGTTATGCTTATGTGAATGGATATATATGTATTTAAAGAGATACGTGACTGTGTATGTGCATGAACGTGCACACACGTAATCGATTAAAAATTCTGGTGTAAAATCGACTCTTACATGCCAACACTTTCGTTTCTGCTACACCATCAACGCCACATCATCAATATTTTGTTCTATCACCCTCTTCCATCAATACCATTACTGTTATAGCTACCATCATGATGTAACCATTATCATTATTACATCTAATGCTGCCCCATTAACGTCTGCGGTTGAAACACATGTCAACGCACACACTCACACACAGCCACACACATCTGCGGACACGCACACACATTTATACACTAATGTATAATAATGTTATTTAGTTTACAAGTAGGTAATCGAATTTTCCTGTTAGAGATCGAGACAAGGTAGAAAGGTGAAGTGAGGTGGAATCCACCAGTGGTTAAACAAAACAAGACAGCTCAATACTTCTGCAATTTATATCCATCAAGAATTGTCTTATAAGAAAACTGTGTATATTTTAAATATCTAAATATACAATGACGTTAAGCTTAGTTTTTCTTCTGATTTTATGGAAAAATATTTTGAAGTTTCAGTTTAGGGAGAGAGAAATACTGTTTTGTCATAAACAATTGGTGGTATGGAGTGACTGAGAATTTGGAGATAGATTTAATTTGTTTGTAACGATAGAAAGTGAGAAAGCAAGAAGAAATCGAGAATGCAAGAAAAGATAAAGGAAGACGAGAGATACTGAACTGGAAATGGTGATCGTTTGAGTATTTTATTAATCGGGGGGAGGGGGGCAGTGGTCAGACAGAATGGGTAGAGCGTGTTAGAGAAAATTCTTTGCAGTATTTAGTTCCTTTCTTTACGATCTGAGTTCAAATCCGGTCGGGGTTAACTTTACTTGTCGTCTTTTGGGAGTCGATAAACTAAGGTACTCGTCAAAAATTGGGCTGAAGTTTTAAGAGAATAACCTCATCTCAGATGAATTTCACCGAGAAAAGCTCTTGTGATTCAAAGCGAAACTATCGAGGAAACTCACCACCTGGATTATTGGCGTTTTGGGGTAGAAGAGTTAATCCGTCTCAAAGTTTAACCAAACCACTTGGTAAATCCTGTTTCATGTGTTCCTTCTAAGACTCCAGTCTTAGCAGAAATTCTTTATTCTCTCATAGATATGTCTCAGCAATTCCCACGAAAAGTTAGTTGTTGCGCGGAGAAAATGTTTTGCCTTTGTTTACGACAGAAATTAGTTGTTTTTTTTTTGTAAATATTAATTAAGGTGGGCTTTCATTTGTGCGTGTGAAGGCGAGTTATGATTTTGTGCTTGTGTGTGTTTGTGTGTATGTACGTGTGTATGTGTGTGTGTGGGTGTGTGTGTGTGTGTGATCCTTTGTTCGTTCATTAGTTCAGTTAAGGAACTGCGGCCATGCTGGCACACCATGTTGAAGGTTAAATGAACCAAATCGATTTCAATATTATTTTAAAGTTGGTACTTATTCTGTAAGCCTATTTTTTTTTTCCGAAACACTAAGTTACGGAATCGCAAACAAGCCATCAACACCTCTCAAGTGGTGTCGGACAAAGACAAATATGTACATTCATATATATGTACGTAAGCACACACTTGTGTATATACGCATATCTGTGTGCATGTGTTTGTATGCTTGTGTGTGTGTGTGTGTGTGAGCGGTGTTATTGAAGAATCGGTAAATAATATTTTCGTCAGACTACAGTGAGGAATTCGACTATTCAATCGAGTCTAAACTGGAACAGAGGATGTCCCACTGGGCTACTTCTGCAGTCTTTGAATTTCTGTCACCTCAATACATTTTAGTTGGGAAATGGCTAAATTCTAAATGGTACGGTGTCGGTGTAACTGCTCATGGGCCACACTTTCAAATGCACTTCGAGTCTCGTCTAGTTTCTGGTATAAAACTTGTTCTTGTCCAATTCTCTAGTAGATTCAGCCTTCAACAATGTTTAACGAATCAATGCAGAATCTCGCCGACGATAAATGGACGTTTTATTTTATTATATTTTAGCCAAACGAGACGACTGCTGGCAGCGACTTACAGAACCACCGAGAGTGGTGGAAGGAAGCAGACATCCTTAATCCGTAGACTTGGAAGGAATGTTTGCTACAGAGTTGCCTCCACTAATGGTACCCATGGTACCAGTGTCAAACTGCATGACAGATTAACTCTATCGCGCGTGTAAGTCACGGAAGTTGGGGGTATATGAAACACAAAACGCTGGAAGAAGCATCACAAGGCATCCAGGTGGACATTTTTAAGTTCCACCAATCCAATGTCCTAAGTCGATATATTTTTTTTTTATTGACACCGAAAGAATAAAAGGCAAAGTTGATCTCGATCGGATTAGAACTCAGACTGCAGAAATTAGGCACGTTTACTGCAAAGACGTTTTACCCGACATTGCGGCCAGACCTCCACTCGCTTTTCTCACCAATGGAACAAGAGCTAAACATTTAGTATTACATTAGTTAGACATGCAACACAGCTGTGTTCTTTTTTTTTTTTTTTAGCCTAACGTTAGGTTTGTATCAAAGTAGTATCAGACAAGATTTGATTCGCATTTCCTTTGCTAAAAGTTCTTCTGTGATCTGAAACCTCTTATTCACAGCAACAACTAACCTTATTTTATAAGTTTACATTTCATATCAGTTTCACTGTTTCGACATTCGATATTCCTTTCTGCGTTTCGATATAAAACTTCAAGTCTCACATTTCGTATTTGCTTTTCATTTAATTCTTTTTTATTTTCTCCTCATTTCAAACGCTGCCTGTCTCGTTTGGTTCCCTCAAGATCCATAGGTTTGGTCATTGACCTTTTTTATACAAATATCTAATCAATAATCAATACACGACCAGAATGACCTTTGCCATTACCAGCATCGTCAATGGCCGGTTGCGTCTTATCGAAGTGATCAAAGCAAATCATTTTTTAAATGCCAAGATGAATATTAAACTGGAAGGTCATCGATTATAGATTGGAAGATACAAAAGCATCATCATCATAAACATGATCATCAAGATCATGATCATCAAGATCATGATCATCAACAACAACAACAACAAAGCCGAGAACAGCAACAGCGGTGCAGTAGAAAGAATAACGAAAGTTTCACTAAACAAAACTCAGTCATTCTGTTCAGTGCTTTACTACTTTTAAACCGGCATAACTCTTATAAAGCGGCACACATATGTCCTACGACACGATCTAGTATTAATATAAACAATCTTAGCAACTTCTACGTAACCATCAACAATTCGAAACAAAATTAAATGGAGGGAATCTCGGTAGTGAATAGATGGGACTTCCTACTATTAAGGTACACTGCTCTGTTTTGAGTAGAGAAGAGAAGAACGAATAGAGTGAGGAAGAGGAGGTGGCTAGAAATATTCAAAAAGACTGGTGAACGATTGTAGAATTGAGGAACAAAAGGAAGAACAACAAAAGTACAGAACTCTGGTTGTGGCTGACGGGTTGAAACCGGAAGCAAGAAACCGAATCACTAATTATAGCCACTTGGAAACAAGCCATTAGAAGGAATTTGATAAAAGCAAAGATTAAGAAAATTCTGTCAGAGAGTAAAAGCGGTATCTGTGGGAAAGTGACGAAAGGATTAACCAACTCTAAAAGGAATGCTGTAAGCTAGCATAAAAAACAGTACAAGCGCAGGCAGGACTGTGTAAGTAAAGTTGTATGTTAGATGAATATTAAAAATTCAAATCAGCTAAAAAGCGATATGAAGACGAGCCAGAAGCTACAATGGAGAATAAAAATAGGGGTAGTTTATGGGATTTCCTTGTAAAGACTGATCAAACTACTTAAGCAAGAAGACCAGATTATAGAAAACAAAGGAAACAAACAATGTAAGGTGATAGACTTTGGAATAACAACGATAATGGAGTGAATGCCAGAGAAATAGCAGGACCTAGCCAAAGGGATGGAAGACTAATATGACAAAAAGGGTGAATGGTACTTTTGGCACAAAATCTAGACCACTACCTAGCAGGCGGAAGGCTATTGGGATTAAAACTCACACTGTCGGCATACAGAAATATAGCATTCCAAATTTTAAAGAGTCTTAAGAAAGTTTTTCCAGATTTGAGGAGACTCGATCCTACCAAGCCTCAAGAAAACATCTCTGCCATATGAAACAGCGTGTAATACACTTAAGAGGAAGAAGAAGAAAAAGAAGAAGAAGAAGAACAACAACAATAATAATTACAATGGCTTCAAATTTTGACACAAGGCCAGGAATTTCGGGAAGTGGGTAAGTCGATTACATCAAACCCCAGTATGCAACTGGTACTTAATTTATCGACCCCGAAAGGATGAAAAGCAAAGTCGACCGCGGTGGAATTTGAACTCAGAACCTAGCGACAGACGAAATACCGCTAAGCATCTCGCCCGACATCCTAACGATTCCACCAGCTCGCCGCCGTAATATAATAATAATGATAATAATAATAATAATAATAATAATAATAATGATGATGATGATGATGATGATGATGATGATGATGATGATGATGATGATGATGATGATGATGATAATAATAATAAAGGTTTCAAATTTTGTCACAAGGGCACCAGCTTTGGGGGAAGAGATAAGTCGATTAGATCGACCCCCAGTACTCAACTGGTACTTAATTTTTCGATCCTGAGAGGATAAAAGGAAAAGTTGACCTCGGTGGAATTTGAACTCAGAAAGAAGGGACGGGTAAAATACCTCAATGCATTTCGCTAGGCTTGTTGAATGCTGATACTCCCAAGCTCCAATTACTATTGCTATCCCGTCCACTGTCTTTATCGCCCACAGTTTCCGTATTTCCTCCTTCCATTCATCACAGTTGTTTAGTCCTTCTTCTTCTCTTCGATCCTGTTGTCACCAGGTTATGTTACCAGGCATGTTCTTTTCCTTTTCCGTTCACGATAACAATGTCAGGTTTCCGATGTCTGATCTGACGGTTACACTGAATCATTGCATCCCACAGGATTTTGTAATTTTCATTCTCAGTCATTCCCTCTGAGATTTGGTCATACCACGTCTCTGATCTTTCTTGCCGGAATGACTTTAAATTCTGAGGCCCATTGTTGCAAAGCGAACTTTCGCCATACCTGCCAAAGAAGTGCTAGAACACTATAAGGAAATTGCTGGGGAAAAAATTTGAAATGTTTGAAGACAAGGATGAGCTTTCCTCTTTCCTCCACATGCTTTACCGATTCCTTATCTCCAAATCAGCATTTCCCCACTCCATCAATGCTGTCCAGGTCAGTGAATCGGTATCCCCAGCTTAGCCTTTTCATGTTCTCCATATTCAGTCTGTTAACAGTGACATACCTGTAAACATTTACCCTGTTAGGAGAGAGTGAAGCATAACATTTCTGCTACGTATTTCAACACTTAGCATGGAATCATTGCAAGAAAGTCTGTTAGCTTTATTGAGATTTTAGGTAAGGCGACCAAAAGGAAATTTGTATAAAACGTATAATACTTACAGTGCGCCACGTTTTCTCACAAGTTAATGGCTAATATTAAAGTCAATGGTTATTATGGCAAGCAGCAAGAAATACATTCCATTTTTATTTTTATTGTATTATGTGCGTGCGTGTGCGTGCGTGTGCGTGCCCGCGTGTGTGTGTATATGTATATGTGTATGTGTGTGTATGTATGTGTATGTGTACGTATGTGTGTGCGTGCGTGCGTGTGTGTGTGTGTGTGCGTGCGTGGTGGGTATGCGCGCGTGTGTGTGTATGCGTGTGTGCATACACTTAGTATTTTGCATGACATATATATGTTTATAAGAGGCGCCTTTGCTTCAATAAGAAAGAACGTGACTCGTCTATAGGGAACCTAAGGAAATTCCAAGAGGAATTATCTCATTAAATGGCTTTTAGCCTAAATGCTATTCACAACCAAACTGTGTTTACATAAACCAGATGGATTCAGCAATCATTGTAGACACGGTTCTTCGCTGATAATATGTTTGGATATTGCCGAATATTTATTCAATTTCAAATGTATTTTAGCCAGATCACAGATACAAAGACAATCATTTGGTTGTAGACAATAAACAATATCTTTGTCTTAATTTCTTTTCTCATAACATCTTCTAACGGATTTAATGAAGAAAAGGTAAAAGAAGCTATTTACCTTTACTGAATAGAAATCTATAGTTAAAACACTCACGTCATGTGAACGGCCTGGTCTGATAAACAAAAAAGTGCGGTTTCGATTTTCAGTAAAGACGTTAACAGATTCATGCAGATCTGGAAAGATAACAATGTAAAATACAGAAAATAATAATTAAACAACATGAAGTATACTGTTCTATATTTTAGAGATGAAGAATTCCGTACATTATATAAATTGGACGTATATGTGTCCTCATCTTGTCTGTTGTTACCACAACGTTTCGGCTGATTTACTCTCCAGCCTTCATCAGGTGTCCTGGTACAATTTTGAACCCAACTTTGGGTTCTCATTCCTAAGGTACCTTTTTACTGATGTTATTATTATTACTATTATTCATTATTAATAATAATATCATTATTTATACAAGGTACTGCCTGGAATTGAACTCGGAACCGCGCTCTTAACCATTGCGCCATATGCCCGCGGGCAACTATAGAGTAAATTTTAGAGCTTATAAGCCTAACATTTTTGTATCCTTCTTAATAGTGGTTCCCATATACCAATCATATTTGCACTCAGTCTCTTTATTGTGTCCTAGGATATATGCTGCTTCCTTAGTTTTCGTATTTTGGGATGTTACAAATGTCTCTCGCTTTACCTATTCTGTCATCGAACAGCTTAGTATATTAGCAAGCAGCACAATAAGAGACATAAAACAGTTTCTATGGGGTATTTTCTAGTTTATGTTTCTCTCCCTCTCCCTTCCTCCTCCCTTTTTTCACTCCTCTTTCTTTCATTCAATCCTCATTTGATGTCACTTCCGGACACACCCATTTATCCTTATCGAAACTCCAAATTTAATCTCAACACTTCCATGTTTTGCCGCAGGCAATTTCAAATGGATTCTGTTGCGATCAGACATGTTCAAAGGTACAAGTGATATTCATAAAATACACAAGACAAAATCTTTCTACTAAAGCAGCGAAGCTCGTGTGAAGTGGATGACTAAAAGTTTCAGAACATCAAACAAGATATCCGGCCATCTTTACTTTAGACCTTACCTTCTGAATGAGATCGATAAAATAAATACCAACAAAGTGGGGAGGTCGATATTAATCAAGCCAGCAATAGAACTGCTATCTTATCGCTGAGTCTGCTAGAAATAGCAACCAAATATTTCTCTGTCTCTCAGTCTCTGTCTGTCTCTCTTTCGTCATCGTTAAAGAAGGGGTTCAATATTTGACAATATAGACCTTGATAACCTGTGCCTGAAAAAGGCGTGGTATTCACGGTTAGTAGTATTTCAACTCTTTGATATACAACGCATATACACGTCTATACACCTCCACACACAAACACACATACACACACACACACAAATACACGCACAGAGGAACACATACGTACAGCCATATATAAAGGAAATATTTAATAATTTTATTCTAGATGCAATGTGTAAACGAAAACGTGATGGTCCCGACTGGAACACCAGTGATCATACGTCACCTTAATTAGAATTAAAGCTGAAGTAAGAGAGAATATATAACAACGGCAACATCAAAAGAGAAACCTCTCCACAACAACAACAAGATCCTGTGTTAATGAGGAATCATCTATGTAGTGATTCGACATACTAGAAACAGCTACCAAGAAAACATATGATAATGTAGTCCCAGTTACTCCAAAAAGTTACTTTCGCATAAGTCTCCTCAATGAGAATTGGCTTAGAGTTGAAAAGTAACAAACCGGTGAGCAAATGTGAACGTGGTTTGGTATGCTGGTAATAACAGTCACATCTGTCAGAATCACCGACCTTCCTGCACGAAAATGGACACAGTGAATAAGCTGTTGCTATAAATATTCAAGTTTTAAATCTTCATTAAATAACTTTAAATAAAATATTCTGCATAAGAAAAAGCAAACACTTTCAGAATTCAACACAAAGCCTTCCCCATTTCCTAACATTGATACCGTTGTCCAGTCAACTCTGCTCATTGCAACATTGTAGTCATATTGTCTTGGTTTATATCTTTTATGAGTGGGAAGGAAGGTGACTAGACTGGGACTTTTTTTCCTAACCACTATATTATCGTCTTGTGACTTTAAAGAAATCCATCACAGTGGCCTTCGCTGACAAATGTGTTCAGCTGTTCTGTTTTGTGGGAGATGTTTATTCTACCAGAAACGAGCCAGTACCGTGTCGTTTAAGCATGCAGCTACTCTATATTCATAAATTATACATAACCATCCATCATGATTTTTTTTACTCCTTTTAATATAATATTGTTGTTGCTGCTGCTGTAATGTGTATAGAGAAAGATATATTAAATGACCTCCAATAAATTTGTGCTATCGCTGTTCCCTCTGGTGTATTACGACGAAGATTTATAGCAGACTCACTGTTGTTGCTATTGTTTTTATTATTGTTGCTATTGTTGTTGTTGTCGTCGCTGTTGTTGTTATTGTTGTTGCTGTTGTTGTTGTTGTTGTTGTTGTTGTTGTTGTTGCTGTTGTTGATGCTGCTGTTGCTAGTGGTTTTGTTTTACCGCTACTTCTGCTGTTGTTATTTGGTTCCAGGTCAGCTTTGTTTCTAACTATGACCATCCCCTATATTTCTGTCTGTTACAATATATCTAGAACATCAGTCACTAAGTCCTTCATATTCTAGAACTTAATTTTGAGTTTCATGTAAAAGGTTTCGGTTTCGAGGTCCCGGCTTTCAAACAATAGTCTTGGGGTTGTGATTTCTTTCAAATTTTTTAAAATTTTAATTTCAATATTAAATTTTCATGAATATTTTCTAGGTTTTTGTGTAATTTCTTTTAGAAATCACAGCCACTAGCGTAGCTACAGTGGGCCGGGGGTTTGGGGGGAGGGGGGTCAGGCGGCAATCTTATGGGGTCGGCACTATTTTTGGGGCTGCTGTAGGCAATATGTACTTTTCTGATGGTGGTGGGGTATAAAGAAGCTGCCTCATAATGGCAGTGAGGGCGGGAGAGAGAGAAGGAAAGAGAGGGAGAGAGTGTGCAAACAATTTGCAAATACAATTGCTACCAGACGAAAACCCAGCAGAGCAGACACTAGCAGGTTTATGGGGTCATCAGATGTTAATGTGTGTGTGTGTGTGTGTGTGTGTTTGTATATATTGTTTAAGGGAAATTTAGTTGGTCTTTTCAAGCAGATCTAATGAGCGGGAATACTCTCCTACTTTCTTCTATTTAATAATTCTTTTCTAGTCTAGGCACAAAGGGCCTGAAATTTCTTTTTGTGGTGGGGCGCTACTCGATTAGATCGACCCCAGTACGCAACTGGTACTTAATTTATCGACCCCGAAAGGATGAAAAGCAAAGTCGACCTCGGCAGAATTTTAACTCAGATCGTAGCGATGGGCGAAATACTACTAAGCATTTCGTCCAGCGTGCTAACAATTCTGCTGAATGCTGGAGTATACCATTTGTTTCAGTAATGAGGTAATGCTACAATATTCCTACCTCTTGGTTTAATAACGATGTAGTTGTCTAGTGTATCTATTTCTTGACTTAATAATAAAATACTGTTGTAGTGTAGAATCCAGAATTAAGTACGAGTCACATAAATTACTTAACCAACGTTTTGGGAATTGATTTAAATAACAAACGGATTCTTTTCCATTTTGTTGCTGTCATATAGAAAAAAAAACGGTAATTGGTGTCTAGACTTCAAATTGATTTGATTGTCTCTGCGGTAATTTAGTGATAGTAAAGGCATCGCTGTGCTGTCAAGAAGCTTGCTTTCTAACCATGTGGCTTCAAGGTCTCATCTACTTTATCCTTCACCGATCGATGGCTTGTGAGTGAATTTGGTTGATGGAAATTGTAGGTGTTTCTCTCTTCCAACCACTTGACCACTGGTGTTGGTTTGAACACATCCCCGTGATTTAGAGGTTCAGTAACAGAGACTGAATGATGACCTGACTTATAAAATAAATGCCAGTGTCGATTCGTTCGAGTAAAACCCTTCAGTGCAGTACTCCAGCATGGCCGCAGTCCACTGACTGAAACAAGAAAGCGATAAAAGTTAAAGTTAAAATGTAGTCAATTTAAATTATCTTCACAAACAATATAATCCAGTCAATGTCCAAACTGAGGTTTTAATTCAAAGAGTGCGATCAAAACCTGACAAAACAAAACAAGACAACCTTTACATTTTTGCTTGCAAGAGTACGTCTCTATTTTCATTCCATGAGGATAATATGCTTTACAATGAACTATAACATTCTTCGATATAACAGGCTTTTTTCCGGCGAAAATATTCGGGAAGACAAGTATTTTTATGGTTATTAAATTATTAAACTTTAAGTATTAAAAATTACACTAGCTCTGGAGATTAACGAATTAATGAATACATAAGATTGGATTTTCTGGGAAGCAGAGATAAATTTTTCAGTTGCCCAAGTTAAAATTATGAAGCTATTTATTAAAATGACAACCCAACAATAGAATCAAAATGGTCGCACTAAAAAGAATGCTTTAAAACAACAATGGGAGAATAATTTCATCTTTATTGCAAACGATGGGAAGATGGCGTATTTAATCTGTCACACAGCAGTAATTAGTTAAAAGCCAGCTAATTAAAGCGTAAACACGAATCTAATCCTAAACATTCACATCCGAATTATCTCAATCAGCCAACTAAATATGTTCTTCCTTTGCAAACCAAGTAATTGGACTGTTTAAGCCTCTTATAGCTTAGAATATTGTTGGAAGAAAGCTTGTTTACATCGTGGAAAATTGCTACAGAAGAATGTTAATGTTGTTATTGCATTTGCCACTACTGAGAACTCCAATAAGCTGTGGGACTTTTGGTTACCTCCTGCCAAGCTAGGAGTATTTCTGAAATTGGTGCCACTACTGACGTGCTTGCGGCAGATCCCTTTGAAAGTCGTGAGGGCTTTAATTTAACATGGATCGAACTAGAGATAAAGAAACTAGTTGCATTTGTTGGTGAGAGTACAAAAGATGGAAGAAGAAATTTCAGACTTGATAAACACCGGTTGTCAAGCGTTGGTAGGAGACAAAACACACACACACACACACACACACACACACACATACACACACACACACACACACACACACACACACACACACACACACACACACGCACACACGCACGCACACACACGCACGCACACACACACGCACACACACATATATATATATACATATATATATAGATGGATAGATAGATATGTAGATAGATTGATAGATAGATAGACACTTAGTCTCTATCCATCCACTGTGCAGAACGTTTGCTATTGTTGAAAAGACTCCACTTTTCATCACACATAACAATACGATGCAAGACATGGTTATATATATAAGACAGAATGGGACAAGAACACAAAACATCCAGACAGTTAGGTGATACAAGAAAGGGACAAAGCATCCAGGTGATATATATACACTTCTAGCAACGTCATTTACTGCATTTCCTGCTCTTTCTGTCCTTCTCTGTACATCGGTCAGACGGGACGCCGCTTGGCTGACCGATTCGCGGAGCACCTCCGAGACGTTAGACTCGGCAACGACGCCCCGGTCTCGCGCCATTTCCGCTCTACCGGTCATTCATTACAATAACTGTGAACAGAAATTAATCTTCTCTCTTCGCTCCTTTGCGCCATATGGGCTTAAATCCCCTCCCCTCATCATCTGACTCCCCTCCTCTCTCCTCTCTTCATCTCACACCTACTTCCTTTCTTCACTCCCACCTCTCCTCTCTTGCCCTGACACCTACTTCCTCTCTTGACTCCTACCCACCTTCTCCCTTCCACCCTCTACCTTCATCTTTACTCCATCCATCCACACCCCGACCTACACATCCCAACCCTACCATCCCAACACATCCCAATCCTACTACCGAACCCCACCCCACACATCCCACTCATACATACCCCACATCTACCCCAGACACTCATCCAACCCACACCCCACCCTCACATCCCCACACTCTACTCTCGCATCCCCCACACCCCAACATCACTACACAACACACCACCACACCACACCACGACACGACACCACACCACACCATCACACCACAACACAACACACAACACACCACACATCACCACACCACACCACTACACCAGATCATGCCGCACCACACCATATCACAGCACTCCGCACGAGCACTGTTCACTTCCCAGCACCCAAACCAACATGCACACACCTACACACGCACACATCCACACGTCAAACGCAACCAGCCCCAATCCGCACGCACACACTTGCACACTCTCACATGCAGACGCACGTGCACCTTCGTTTTGGGATCACCACTACTTTACTATCTCCCCTTCTTCCTAGCTCTCCTGTTTGACGACCTCCGTCCAGCCATGATAGACCGCTAGCCACTAAAGCTTTTTTATTTTCTCTCTGTTTATTTTCTTGTGTTCTTTTCTGTTGAAGAGCGTAGGCGCGAAACGTAAAAGACTTTCTCACCTTCCCGAGCGTTAAGCTAATACATCTGTTTGTTGTTTATACACCTGTCTTCGTGTACTGTTTTTTTTTTGTAAATTCCAAGTACAGATAAAACTAAATTATCTCATCATGTATATGTAGTACACACCTGCACGCACGCACACACATAATTCAGCGTATGTGCTGCATACACATATTTCCAAACAATTCTTCAGTAGTCCACTTTAGTAAAGAGCGCCACCAGCACGAAGACACGGCGATGAAGATGACAACAACAAAAAGAACAACAGCACTAATATCACCATGCTCAATGACATTCCAGTAACACATCGACATGAATATATCACGGAAAACAAGTTCCCTAGCAACTTGCAATAGAATCCAATAATAAAGAGTACAGTAATGACGACATCAACAAACGATGAAACATTACATCGAGAAAAAGACATCATAAATAACAACATCCACAGCAGCAGCAAAAGCTGCAGCAACTGCTAAAATAATGTCAGCTACAAAAAAAAAAAAATGGTGATAACAGAAAGAGCCACGACTAAATGTTTCCGATAATCACAAAACTCTTCTCTCCAGTGTCTTTTTTACTGACCTAAATTTAATTGTGGAATTTGTGTCAATGGTAGACATAACAAGATGGACTCTAGTAGATGTAAAAGCATGTTGTCTATCTGGAAATGTTGGATCAAATGACTTGTCAATACTTTTGCTATAATATTCAGATGTATTGAAGAATTTAATCTTTGGAAAGTCATTTTCAAAAAAACAAACAAATGCCTATCCTCAGTTTTGTTGTGGAGCGTAAAACAAAGAAATATTAGCTCTGTTACCCCCTCCCATGACAATTAATTCACATTTCTATAAACTTACGTTTTTGATAGTTTGTTGCTAACGTAAACACACACCTGTTTCATTGAATTTAGGAATTTACTTTACAGTATAAATATTCATGTTGCTGTTACAGTTGTTGCTGAATAGTTACTCTTTTCTTTTTCCTTAAAATTTTTTCCAGAGCAGATTCAATTTGAGCGGGTATGTATGTACTTAATGAGAGAGTCGGAGAACACCAGAATCTTTATTGATCACTACAATCGTTTCCACCCATCTAGCATGGAGCCGTCGCGGATGGTATACTGCAGAACTAGTTTAGGTGTATCCATCAATGTAGATTTGTCTCCTCGGGTGATTTCAAGAGAGATCGATGCTACATGGGTCGAAACGATTGTAGTGATTAATAAAGATTTTCGTATCTCCCGTCTCATTAATTACACACTCAACGGACATTGAGCCAATGAGCGTGCTTCACTGTCAAACTACTAGGTCTATACTATACGGTTTATTGACTATTATATATATATATATATATATATATATATATATATATATATATATATATATGTGTGTGTGTGTATATGTATATATATATATATATATATATATATATATGTACATACATACATACATACACACACACACACACACACATATATATATATCACACGCACACACACACACACACACACACACACACACACACACACACACACACACACACACACACACACACACACACATATATATATATATATAATATATAATTCTGGACTCCAATAGAAAATATATTTTGTTCCATTAAACCGACTACACTTAGTTTATCGAATCTTTAGGTTTACTAGAAGGTGAACGGTTAGAAAAGTGCTTTGTGGTATTTGTTCTGGCTCTTTAGATTCTGTGTTCAAATCCTGCACAGGTCAACCTTAATAATATGAGATTGTTGTATACAGTGCTGAGGTGCTCTACAGCTGAAAAAAAAGTGGTAGCATCAGGTGTACTGGTGATGGATCTCAGGAAACATGGAAGTTTTGATGGATGAAGTGTCTCGACAGCTAACGAATGATACAGGTAGTTTATTCCATGCTTCCAAAATTCTGAATGTGAAAAAAAAGTTTTTTCCGAAAGTCATGAGTGCTGTGTTTTTTGATTTTGTCAGCATGCCCACGAGTGTTTGACATCTGGATATTCGGTTTTGTTGCACGTTTCTGAACAGTTTCCAAGAAACTGATATGCCACGCAACATATGAGTTCCACACTGGTGATACAATTCTACGTCTGGACGTACCATTGTCATATACAGTTTTAAATAGATAGCTTGAGAGCTGTTAACAAAGGTCTTACTGTGTGATGCTAAGACACTCTCAGCTTTCTTGACAATCTTAGAGATATGGTTCGTCCAACGCAGATCGCTGTTTACAATAATACCCAGATCACGTTCGCAAACAGATTTCTTAAGATTGGTGTTGTTGAGGGAGTATGTTAAAGCTGCCCCCCCCCCCCACCACCACCACTACAAAGTCATAGTGACGCACTTATCCACAGCTATCTTGAGTCATCAGTCAGTAATCCATTGCTGAATTAGGTCCAGGTCTGATTGCCGGAAAGATCTATAGCGTATAGGATCTGTCCTTTTTATCTCAAGATAAAAAGCTTGATGTCATCTGCATATTTCAAAACTGTAACATTTTTCAACACTAACATTCAAATTGCCACCAATAATGGATCCCCGTGGTACAGTAGGGGTCCAAGAACGGATCCCCGCAGTACACCAGATGCTGTCCTAGTATTGTAACTACCTCTTTTCGTTGCCTGTTATCCCTTCAGGGTTGGTAAAATATGTACCAATTGAGCTTTGAGTATCAAAATAATCGACTAACCATCTTCCCAAAATATCAGGCCTTATCTCTATAACAGAAGCAATTATTGTTGTTGTTATTTTAAACAACGCTAGCAAAACGTGAAAGCCTTGCTGATTTTATACTGGTAAGTCCTTTCGATAAATCTCTCAATTTTCCGACTCATTCTTCTAAAATTTAAACGTTTGCTCACCGACAATGTCAAGGCAAGTACGAAAATACTCAACTTCAAGTTTTGAGTGCGCAATGGACACTATGTCCTTTCAAAAAACTCTGCCTTGAATTTTTCCAGCATAGCTATAAATCTTTTTCAGTCAATGTAGTTGTAGGCACAGGAGAAAATGTACTTAGATTGACTACTACCCTGTCGCTCAGACAATCAAGTGCCACACCTGCTAGAAAGGAATGCGACTTGACTATTGCTGAAGCCAAGCCTAAAGAGACACTTCGGTGAGTTTATACAAAGAGCCAACAACAATAACCATGACAATAAAAGCAACTGCAAAAAAAAAAAAACCAAGAGCAGAATCGACCAATCTAAGACAGTCAGCACTCTCACCACCACCATTACTCTCAGGAATAACAATAACAATAATAACAATGCGAACAAGAACGATGGTATCGAAAACAATAACAGCAATTGTAAAATCTAGAAAAGCAACATGAAATCTCCTGCAAGAACATCCTCAGAATCAAGCTTTTGCTGACGTAATACAAACATGGATTCATTTAGAAGAGAATACGGAGTTCAGTTTAAAACTCATTGCCTAGCTAGGCCGGATTTAACAAGGCCGGATTTAACAAGGCCGGATTTAACAAGGCCGGATTTAACAAGGCCTTCCCCAGAAATCGACTGAAAAAATGAAATAAGACCTCTCGTCTGTAAATATGTCAACAAGAAAAACAGAAGGGTTGATATTCCAACACCAGGACAAGCACAGAAATGCTTGAAGGACATGTGGGGTAGGTATGGTATCGTAGAAAAGGAAGACTGTTTCGAAGTATAGAAGTACTCTGCTTTGATGAAAAAGAGGGTGTAAATATATCCACGAATATCTGCTTCGCCTAGAAACATGTAATCGGAGCCTTGTAATTAGAGAAACGTCTAGGTAAGGCGACACTAAACAATGTGCCATCTAAAATAAACTTTCATTATTTTAAAATAACTTTGGAAGAGTACGGAGAGATAGTGAATGTGAGAAAGACTTCATACAAAATGTAGTACGAAATGCAAGGTGAGGTACAAATGCTGCTCAATTCCAGAAGACGCCGCACAGAATATCCACGAATGCATTCAGTTGGAGAATGGAGAAATTGTAAAAGTTGTGGTTGAAAGTCGGAGGGCAAGGTGTTACTCTTGTGAAAGCACAGAACACCAGAAGGCCTTCTGTTCTCAGTTGAAAAGAACAAAACCAAATTTGGTGTCTACGCCACAGCTACATCAACAATTCCAATATCAGCATCAAAAACTACAAAAACGTGTTTAAAACACACGCGCGCATGCGTGCGTGCACACGCAAATACAAACACACTCACAAACACAAACACACACACATACACACGCACACAAACACAAACACACTCACACGCACAAGCACAAACACACACACTCACACATACACACGCACACAAGCACAAATACACACGTGCACACAAGCACAAACACACACACACACACACACACACTAGTAGTCACGAGAAATCCCTCAAAACAGGGTGAAAGGCCAAAGCCACACCAGAAAAACCTAAACGGAGACGATGTCACTTAAGAATCAGTATTACACTCTACTTTTTCTTTTTTCTTTCTTTTAACTCGTCTGAAATGGAGATATGACGTCAATTGTAACATTAACATCTTCATTTTCAACGATTCAGTCATCTGTGTTCTCTTCTTCTTTTCCTGTTTGTAAGAAAATCCCACTTGCATTCGGCTTCAGCGTTTGGTAGTGGTGGTGAGCTTCTATTTTTGATCCCATATATGGTTACAGCTCTTTTACGTTTATACAAAACCAAAATGTTTGAGGAAAATTCTAATGTATTTTTGCAGCAATCTTATCCTGCGTATAGTATTTGTCATTTTCATATCGCTGTGGATATTCCGATATATGAGCAATAGTCTCACTTGAGCCATCGCGCACTCTTCGTTTATTTGCGCAGACATGCTCACATCTGTCATCCTGCTGATGATAGATTTCGCAGAATCGTTAGTATGCCGTGCAAAACGCTCAGCGGCATTTCGTCTGTCTTTACGTTCTGAGTTTAAATTCCGCCGAGGTTGACTTTACCCTTCATCCTTTCGGTGTTAATAAATTAAGTACCAGTCATGTAACCAGGGCAGATGTAATCGATTTCCCCCTCCCCCAAATTCAAGCCTTGTGCCTTTGGTAGAAAGGATTATTGTTATTAATATTTCGGTTTGACTCAGGTTCGGTCTTATTCCTGTTAGGATTGATGTGTGTAGCGGGTTACTACCTGTAACTTTAGGTCTCCACAAGCTTTTAGTAGTCTTTCAAGGGCTAAGAACCTTCCTGATAACACTTGCTGTCCATTGGAGACAAACTTTCTGTAGAAGCTCTATCGAGCATTCTATTTTAATCTCCTTCAGGCATTTGTTTATATCTTTGCTTACTGTTCCCAGCGCACCAATTATTATAGGCATGACCTTTAAAATTTTCCCTCTCTAAATACTTCATATTTCAAAATTAAAGGGGTTACTATTAATATATAACTGTTCAATATTTGGTAGATTGAGACAAATTTATACTGCATCACCTACTACACTTCTGTGTTACTGGGGTGTTTGCAGCATTGTGTGTTCTTTACTGCTGTTGGGGGTGCATTATTATTATTATTATTATTATTATTATTATTATTATTATTATTATTATTATTATTATTACCTCCGCCTTAGCGAAGGCGGAGCTATTGCTTTCTGTTGTGTTTGTCTATCTGTTTGTCCGTGGACAAAATATCTCAAGAACCTCTTGATGGATTCCAAAGAAACTTTCAGGGATATTTGGCCTCGCGACTGGCACTACCTGATTGGATTTGGGGATCAGTCCGGCACTGGACAAGGATTCTAGATTAATTGTTATATTTACTTTACATGATTACGATCTTACGTTGACTTTCAAGTCTTTCTCAATTATCTCCCTTTAGGCTGTTTCCAAAGTTTTATTTTCGTTTCCCTATTATCAATTGTACACGTGTTTTTATATTGTTCAATTCTTTAGTCATATCTCTTAACTTTTGTCGCTTTAGCCGGCAGCCTTTGTTTCAGTTCTTCAAGGATTAACTCTATCCCCGCTTTTTGATCCTGTAAGTACGTTCTAGTTCCTGATATTTCTCTTTCTTTCTGATTTCTCATGGTTTCTGAAAACACCTGATTTTTTTACCTTATTTTTATTTTCATCATCATCATCATCATCATCATCATCATCATCATCATCATCATCATCATCATCATCATCATCATCATCATTAATATTATTATTACTAGAGAAACAATGATGATTTTAATGAAAAGATATTTTAACAGAGAAGTAATTGTTGAAAATTAGAGAAGAAAGCGCAATAAGAAAAAAAGAGAGGAAGGAAGAGGATGGGCGGGTGAAGTAAAAGTGGAGGACGATTTGACCTTCACAAAATGGCTAAAGTCACACACAACAGAATCGACAATCTACTCGAGAACACAATTAACCGATCAATAAAACCTACAATGCTGTCAAGACAACAAGTGTCCCTTTGACCTACAAGAAATAGTAGCCAAATCTCAAACAAGCTACTGTAATAAATGGACACATTGAGGAACGTATTTTTGAAAATGAAATCCAAAACCGATGGGATGGTCGCGGCTTGAAGGTTTTTATTTGTTTTATTATAAATGTTCTTGTTTATCAACGAGTTATTGTTAAACAGCAGGAGAGCAGGAATTTCAATTATACACACAACAGGTGATTTGACAAAAGGCAAGGATTAGGTAATGCCATTTTAACAACGTCATTGTATTCCACAGTAAACAATTGTTTCGAAAATACTAGAGAACGTACACACTGGCACAATAGTAGCCATTTACATTTAGAATTAAAAACAGACACAAACATAATGTGTGTGTGTGCATCAGTTTGTGTGTGTATAATTTTGTGCGAGGATATGTATATCTACATAAATATATATGCATATCAGCTAGGGTGTGTGTGTATGTATATATATATATATATATATATATATATATATATATATATATATATATATATATATATATATATATATATATACACACACACACACACACACATACAAGCATATATATGAGTAAATATCTGTATGTTTATCTAAATATAATCTCCACAAGCACGCACACACATACAGCAACATTCATACACATATATATGTTAATTGAAAGGTTAGTGACATTTTCAATGCTACTCTCAATGGAAGGACAAGGCGTATTCAGAGGTCGAACATCACTACATTAAACTTACATTCGTTACAGATCGTCTTATGTTTCCCTTAGTACATAGTTTGAAGTCCTGTATATGTATGTGTTAGTATGTATACTTCCATGCGCGCGCACACACACACACACACACACACACACACACACTCACATACACACATACACACACACACACACACACACACACACACACACACACACACACACACACACACACACACACATACACACATATATGTATAACCTGGACAAGCCTTTGCCCATTTTAGCGTTACAATTGCTCTCGGTATAGCGTTGAGTCATTCTACGCGGCACATTTTAGCCTTCTATATAGCACTGGGCAGACTAATATCTTCTGATTGGATTCGTGGAGGAAAATTGTGAAGTCCGTCTGCATGTTCGTGCATACGTGTGCACGCACACGCGTGTATCTATCTATCTGTCTATCTATCTATCTATAGTAAAAATATTAATAATCGGAGGATGGAATTTACAAGTATTGTGATGAATCGCTACGCGTAGAGATGCATTGAAATATTTATAAATTCCATGCTTCGATTATTATTATTATTACTATTATTATCATCATCATCATTATTATTATTATTATTATTATTATTATTATTATTATTATTATTATTATTATTATTATTATTATTATTATTATTATTATTATTATAAAGTCGGTGAGCTGGTAGAATCGTTAGCACCTGGGCGGGATGTTTAGCAGTATTTCATCCGTCTTTACAGTCTGAGTTCAAATTCCGCCGAGGTCAACTTTGCCCTTTATTCTTTCGGGGTTGATTAAATAAGTACCAGTTACGCACTGGATTGGATGTAATCGATTTAATCCTTTCCCCCAAATTGGAGGCGTTGTGCTTCCAGTAAAAAGGGTTCTTCTTCTTCTTCTTCTTCTTGCAGCAAGCTAGCAGAATCGTTAGCATGCCGGGCGATATGCTTAGCGACATTTCGTCTACCACTACGTTCTGAGTTCAAATTCGGCCGAGGTCGACTTTGCCTTTTATCTTTCCTGGGTCGATGAATTTAGTACCAGCGAAACATTCACGTTGATGTAATCGACTAGTCTCCTCCCCCAAATTTCAGGCATTGTGCCTGTAGTAGAGAGGATTATTATTATTATTTTATGTTTGACTTTTGTTTTGCATTTGTACAAGTTGGATCTAAGTCTCACCCAGAGACCTCAAGAGACAACAAGTTAGAAGTTCATGTAGGTGTTATGCCTAGGGTACCATATATTTGGATTTGTACAGTTTTGTTCAAGTGAATGTTTAAGAAACCATAAGAAAATTGTGTTTGCTTTAAAATTTGAGATCACATAGACAGTATTTTACATTATTATTATTATTATTATTATTATTATTATTATTATTATTATTATTATTATTATTATTATTATTATTATCATTATTATTATTATTATGGTGTTTTTTCTTCTTTCTTTAAATTTTCCTCCATTTCTCGCCGAGTGTTTTCCGTACACCTAGGGCAGAGGAGCTCATTGTATGCATTCCCAGTTTACACACGCAAATTCACAGTAAAATATGAATTAAAAAAAAATTATAAATAAATAAATTCGTGAATGGATGTTGTTTTCACAGCGATAATGCTCTTCTCAGTACATTAGTCGTTCCAGTTAAGACGATTTTTTGCACTTCCTGTAGGGATGGTAAGCCTGGTATCATTTTCAAATAGGTTTCAGTACATTTTTTTATCATTCATACAATCACTGGTATGGTAGTCGCCTTGAGGTGCCACATGTTTTCAATTTCTGACGGAGGACGTGTTCCTCGCTGCTCTGACCATTCAGTAGCCGAAAGCCATAGAAACACTAATATGACCCGGCAGTATTTAAAATTCCCTTCAGAATAAGTTCAGAAATTTACAAATTTACATATCTACAGTTTTCAAACACACAAACTTTAATATCCGCAACTGTTGTGAGTACTCATCCTTTCGTCTCTCCCTGAGTATTCGAAAAAGTAAACATCCTGTTTTTTTTTTTATTATTTTAAAAACAGTATAGTTTTCTCTGTGTGGACATACAAAAGACCATCTTCGGTGAATCTTAAAACTTTCTGTGAAAATTTGACTCTTGTCTTTTCTTTCCTTCCTCCCCGAGTATTCAGAAATGTAAGCATCCTTTTTATTGCAAAAACACAACTGTTTTCTCTAACTGGACATTCAATCGAACATCTCTAGAAAAGTCAACTGTAATTTCTACAATATTACCTTTATTTTCTCCCTGACTACCTGAAATATGCAATAACACAAATGCACGTGAAAAAAAAAATAATAGTGATAATAATAGATTCTCTCTGGTCGAACACAACTTCTCTATTCACAAATAATACAGAACAGAGTAAGTCGGCCCTTCCTTAATTTTTCTTAAGGTCAAGGTCACTGTTGCTGTCGTTCGCTGCTAGTAGTAGTAGACGTTTGAACTCTTTTTCACCGATCCGATCCGATCCCACTCCCCTCATCTAAATTATTATTATTATTATTATTATTATTATTATTATTATTATTATTATTATTATTATTATTATTATTATTTACTTTTAATCTGCATGTTTGTTACCATCACTTGCCGAGACACACCCAGCGTCCTAGTGCGAATGAAAGATAAGAGATGTTACAGTATGACTGAAAGCTTGGTGTTGGGGAGCGGAAGGGGCTGTAGTGAAATATAAAATTATTATTGTTATTATTATTATTATTATTATTATTATTATTATCATTTTTGTTCAGTAGCTTTATTTTTATAGCGTGCTTTCACTTCACTACCGAGCGCAGCTCTGTGTGCCTTGGGTATGTGCTGTGGTTTGCTGTGATGCTCTTATGGTTACTGTATTGAAAGTGTTTTGCGTAGGATGTGTGCAGTACCCAGTAGTGCAATTTTCTGTATGTTATATATACTTGTAAGTCCTGGTGTTTTTGTTATGTATTTGTCTGAATATTTTTTTTTATTATACCTAAGGCACCTACTATGATAGGAATTGTTTCTGTTTTTAGATTCCACATTCGAGTTACCTCTATTTCCAGGTCTTTGTATTTTGAAAGTTTCTCCATTTCTTTTAGGGAAACGTTGTCATCTGCTGGTATTGATACATCAATTGGAAAGCATGTTTTTTCTTCATGATCTCTGACAACAATATCTGGCCTATTGGCCTTAATGAATCTATCTGGTAGAATCGTTAGCAGAATCGGCGAGCTGGCAGAATCGTTAGCACGCCGGGCGAAATGCTTAGCGGTATTTCGTCTGCAGTTACGTTCTGAGTTCAAATTCCGCCGAGGTCGACTTTGCCTTTCATCCTTTCGGGGTCGATAAATTAAGTACCAGTTACACACTGGGGTCGATGTAATCGACTTAATCCGTTCGTCTGTTCTTGTTTGTTCCCTCTATGTTTAGCCCCTTGTGGGCAATAACGAAATAGGTATCTATCTGTCTGTATTGGCATGTCCCAGAGTATGGTTGCTTTCTCGTTTTCTGTGACCTTTTCTGGCGTGTACCTTTATCATCTTTTTTTCTGTTGTTATTCCATAATGTTGGCATAGCTTCCAGTGTATATAGGTCCCAGCTCTGTCGTGTCTGTAAATATATTCCTTCTTAGCCAGGACTGGGCAGTCAGAGATAATGATTTATTGTTTCTTGTCCATCTCCACATATTCTACAGTTACTTGTTATATTTCTTTTCATTATATGCTTTTGGTAATTTCTGGTGGGGAGGCTATGGTCTTGTGCTGCAATTAAAAATCCTTCAGTCTCTGCTTTGAGTCCTGAGCTTCTCAGCCATTGCTGGGATTTTTCTCTGTCTATTTCTTTTGCATTTAGTTTAGCCCAGTATTTACCATGTAGGGGCTTTTCTTGCCATCGTTTTATCATGGTCTGTTGGTGTTCTAGTTTTAGTTTGCATTTCATTTGTTTTATAGCTTTTGTTTCTTCTTCTTCTTCTTCTTCTTCTTCTTCTTCTTCTTCTTCTTCTTCTTCTTCTTCTTCTTCTTCTTCTTCTTCTTCTTCTTCTTCTCCTCCTCCTCCTCCTCCTCCTCCTCCTCCTCCTTCTTCTTCTTCTTCTTCTTCTTCTTCTTCTTCTTCTTCTTCTTCGTATTTGTTAGGTAGTATGATTTCTTGTTTGTATTTGTCAGCTTCCTTAAATACTGAAGACAGTTTTTTGTTTTGCTCGTGCTTTGTGGCTATTTGTATTAGTTTTCCTCGTTTCTGAAGTAGGTATTTTTGCAGTCCTATGGTGGTTATTTTATAATAGTTTCCCAGCTGTATAAGGCCTTTACCACCTTCTGTACGTTGTGTATATAGCCTTTCTACGTCAGATTTTGGGTGGTGCATCCTAGATCCTGTCATTATTTTCTCGTTTTCCTGTCTATTTTGGTTAGTTCATTTAGTGTCCAGTTAAGGATGTTGTAGTTGCAACTTATAATTGGAACGGCTAAAGTGTTAATACCTATTATCTTGTTTTTAGCATTGATCTCTGTTTTCAGTATTGATCTAATTCGTCGATAGTATTCTTTCTTTATTTTCTCTTTCATTTGTGTGTGTTGTATCCTATCTAGTTCATTGATTCCTAAATATTCGTATGGCTGGCTTTCGTCTAATTTTCTTATTTCATTGGCTTTATCTAGTGTGGTGTTGCAACTCTTAACTAGTTTTCCTGTTTTCATGGTTGTTTTGGCACATTTTTCTAATCCAAATTTCCTATCCATTTCTTTGGTAAATCCATGTACTGTCTGTAGTAGTGTTTCCAGCTGTTTATCATTTGTAGCCTATAGTTTTAGGTCATCCATATTATATCGGTTTATTATTATTATTATTATTATTATTATTATTATTATTATTATTGTATTAAGACGGTGAGCTGACAGAATCGTTAACACGTCGGGTGAAATGCTTAGCATTATATCGTCGTTTGCTACGTTCTGAGTTGAAATTCCGCTGAGGTCGATAGATAGATAGATAGATAAATCAATAGATCTCGAATTCAATGTGTACTGCTGTTTCAAACTAATCAAATGAGGCCTAACAATCAAAGATTTACACATTCAGAAATGTATAAAATGTTTGAAGATTTGCTCTTTTTAGTTTTACATGAAGATTCAGAAAATAATCAAAGTGTGTAGATCTTACACAGAAATATGAAAGTGACGTTTAGTGGGAAGTAAATCGGTGATATTAGAACAACGGAACAAGAACAATAAAAATGTATAGCTCAGTTCTAGAGCTAATTTGCTTGTTTCTGTACAACTCAACACTGAAGAAGAATCGTTTATATTATAAAGAAAATGGAAGGGTTCGAGTTCGTTTTGTGGTTACTTATTTTAATGCTCTGACAAAATGAATTCGCGTGAAACAACGAATGAGATGCCAGTTTGCACGTGATGAGCAAAATACATTGTGACAATTAAATACATCATTTTGCGATCAGCATTCAAATCCTTCTGAGATGGATTGTATTTTCCCAGTGAAAAGAAGTACGAATAAAGTATGGATAAAATAAAATACCAGTCAACCACTAAGGTTGATCTAATTGACTTTGCCTTTACTCTAAACTGGAATCAATTTGTCTTTATTAGTATCCAATTTGGGGATGGCTCATTTCCAAAACGCTTGTTCGGTTTCATGTAACATTCATGTGTGTAGCTTATTCTCTCTCCACACACTTGACGCCGTCTATTGGTCACTTTAGCATGAGAAAGAGAGCTGTCCATGATTTATGATACGAGTTCAGCGATGGAATAACTCTATTCCGCACGTAAGCCAGAGTGGGATTTGAACTCAAAATGCGAAGTACCAGAACAACAAGGTGTTAAGAGCAACGCACCGATTCTCTCAGTCCACCACAAAAATTTAATACTTAATATTTTGATCCCAGTAGTTTAAAAGTCAAATTTGACTTGATGGGATTAGAACTGGTAGACATGATGCTCTAATAAATACTGAACAAAACATTTGCTTCCTCTATTTTACTTGTTCCTTGTTTGCAGTTATTCAATTACCTTGTTATATAGAGATTTATGTTTATAATGTTGGACCTTCTCCTTCACATGTGTCCCTCAGCAGTTTTGTATTTCCGAGGTTGTTTTGTAATATCTCATAATATAAACCGATATTTTCAACGTCTGATTCGTAGATAAAATGTAATCAATCGTCTAATTTGATACTTAAATCGACATCAGTCAAGGAAGAAGACATCTGTTTTGTTGATGTTTCTCGTTAATAGACATCTATCATATTTTTATTAGCAAAAATGAAACCAACCATGCAAGATTTTAGGTTAAAAGTTGGAAGCCACATACTTTGGTCTTGCTTTTGTAGTTAATTGCGTTAGAAAGACATTTTTAGTAAAGTCTGTGCAGTGTTTTGTGTGTTGAAATCAGAATTCTCTGGTTTGTTACTGTTGTATTGATGGAGTCGATCAAACAGTTGCCAATTCTGATTTGACATTAATATCTTTTCCCCTCAGCTTATTGACATTAACAATATCTAACATAACCCAGTTTTTTTCCCCTTCAAATGCTAGGATGTTATTTACAGACAATTTTGCACTCGATGCTAGAAAGTGCAGCGACTGCGTAAATATTTTTTGGTTACTAGTGTGGCTCTGTTTTTAATAATAGCTTTAATACAAACTTCCATTCATATCTTGGAATGTGTCAAAACTAACATTTTTCATTAACTCAAAATACTTTCCTACACAGACAGTTGTCCTTCAAGGTAACCCAAGGCAATACGATATTTCTTATAAGAAATACAGGAATTGAATCGTTCTCCTTTTACTAGAGCAAAAGTGAAGTTCTTTCTGAAATATAGCAGAGTTGTCATAGTTGAATAATGAAGACGGAAACGACGATTGTTATGAGGATTATGATATTGAGAAAGAAGAAGAAGAAGAAGAAGAAGAAGAAGAAGGCGAAGGAGCAGGAGAAGAGGGAGAAGGATGAGGAGAAAAAGAAGGAGAAGGAAAAGGAGGAGAAGAAGAAGAAGGAGAAAGAGGAGGAGAAGAAGAAAACGAAGACGTTGATGACGATGACGACGACAGGGGCGGCGGCGGCGATGACGATGCTGGTGATACCGATCATCATGTTAGTAACGAGAAGCAAGAAGATGCAGTTACAGCAGCTGATAATG